>NW_026868326.1:0-47500 GCF_020745735.1 Hemiscyllium ocellatum
CCCCCTCCCCACCAAACACTGAGGGAGGGGCTTTACCCATCACCTCCTGCTCCTCAGTTTGCACCAAATATTTCTGACCCACCCCCCCCCCCCACAAAGATGTTGTCTGTCCCCCCATTTGGCAGCCCCTCACCCAATACCCCCCTGCCAATGTCTTATTGCCCCTCCTTCCCCCTCCCGTGTACCTTTACACCCCTCCACATCCCGCCTGCCAAAACACTCCTCACCACCACCCCCAAATCAAATTCCCCCTCCCCTAGTTTCTCCCCTGATCCTGAAGTGCCCACAATTTAGCATCTCGCAATCCTTCACCCCTCCCCAAATCGTATCCCCACCTCATGTTTTGCTCCCCTCCTGTTGGCACCCAGATTTGAAAGGGGGGGGGGGTTAAGGATCAATACTGGGCCTGTGCCCTCATTTTGTAACCCCTCCTCTGATTTTATGCCCCTCCCAAGTTTGGCCCCTGCACCAATTATATGACCCCCTTCCGCATTTGTCACCCCCTGCATTTTGCCTCCACCCCCCCCCAGAGTGTAAGCCTCTTTTTGTCCATGACCCTCCCTTCCATTATCCCCCCACCCTCCATGTCCTCTATACCCCCTCTTCCCCTGCCTGAGAGCCCCACCCCTGGGCTTTGGGTAAATGAGTCTAAGTGGCCTGTGAGTGCACCCCCGCCCCCAACACCATCGACGTACAGCAAGATCCCAGTCCCAGATTCCCTCACACCCCAGGAAGAGGACATTCGGCCCAGCGTGCCTAGCCCCTCCTGAAGTGAGAGGGGTCCTGTCCTGTTCTCCTCAGGCTTGCCCCCAAATAGCCCCCCATCAAATCATCGTTCCTGTGGCACTTCTTCTCCCTGTTACCCCCATCCTGACCAACCCACACAGACAGCGTGTGAGGAGGCTGGCCGGGGGGGCACAGCAAGATCCCAGTCTCCCGTCACCTCTCCCCTCTCTGAGAAAGGGCTTTATCTGATTCCCCCCGCACAGTCTGACCCTTCCCAAATATTCCCCCCAATTACGGTATTGTATCTGTGCTACCCCCCCAATAAATACCTCCCAACCCCAGCACGGCCTCCTGTCTAAATGCCCCCTCCCAGTGTAGCTTTATTCCCCTCCCACCACTAACCTCCCCAATAGACACTCCCTCCGTTCCCCTCCCCCATATTTTATGCCACCCCTGTGCCCACTCTTGTATGTCTCTGTTTTGCCCCCCAATAATGTTGCCCCCTGCCAATTGTGCTCAGAACTGAGGGCAGAGTCAAAAATGAGGGGGGGGTAGTGGGGAAGAAGGGAATATCATTATACTCATTTTGTTTCCCCCCTTTTTTTCTGCTCTCCCCAGGTTTTGTACCTGCCCCAACTCAGCAACTTCCACCACCCTAACCCCATCCCCATTTTCCTGCCCCTGCATTTCTGCCTGTCCCTGGACTTTTCGCCCTTCCCCTAACCCAACTCTTGCACTTTCCCCCAAACATTTTGCCCCCTTAATACCTTGTCCTGCTCTAATTGCCCCTCCCTCAAACTGCCCCTGTACCAATATGCTCTCTCGCCGCTCCCACTGGATATAAATGCCCCCATGGGTCTCCATCATCCACAATTGCCCACCCCTTTTACCCCCTCACCGAGTCCTAGCCCCTGGGCTGTAGGGGTGGGGTCAAAGGGAGGATGTGCACTGACTGACTGGCCTTTTGACTGTGTGTCTCTTCATGCACAGCAAGATCCCAGGCTTCCCCCAGCCACCCTGCTCAGTGAGAAAGGGGCTTTATCTCTCCCACCCCCACCCACCGTTTGGACAACAATGGGAGACACAGAGAACAGCAAGATCCCACGGTGTTAACAGCATGTACCGCACCAAGTGTTACTGAGGCCAAATCTAACCCAAGGGGCAAGAACAGCAAGACGGGGGAGGGACGGAGGGAGGGACAGAGAGGGAGGTGGAGGGAGAGAAAGCAAGCAAGGTGAGGGACAGAGACAGAGGGAGGGACACAGACAGAGAGAGCGAGCCAAGGACAGAGAAAGATCCCAGGGAGAGAGAGAGACAGACAGACAGACAGACAGAGGACAGAGCTGCTGGGAGAGAGAGAGAGAGAGAGAGACGGAGAGGGAGAGACACAGTGTGAAACCAGGAAAGAGAGAGAGAGAGAGAAAAACACCGAGGCAGAGCCAGCAAAGGACAGAGAAAGATCCCACGGAATTAACTTCCCTGGAGAGAAACAGAGAGCAGACCAGAGAGAGTGTAAAACCCAGGGAGAGAACAGGACAGAGAGAGAGAACAAAACACCCAGGGGAAAGACATAAGGACAGAGGGTGAGAGAGAGAAAAGGGCAGACACAGGGAGGGAGGGAGAGAAAGTAAAAGTCAGGGAGAGAAAGAGGGAGAGAAATCCCAAGGAGAGACAGACAGCCAGAGAGAGAGACACAGAGAGAGAAAAATCCAGGGAGAGAGAGAAATCGAGGGAGAGAATGAGGAAAGAGCAGCCAGAGAGAGAGAGAGAGAGATACAACAGACAGCTCATGAGAGACGGGGAGGGGGTGATGGTATTAAACAGATAGAATGATCCTCAGGCAGGAACAGCAAGATCCCACAGGGCTGACAGGGAGAGGTGGGGGTGGGGAGGGAAAGGTGCAGATTGAACATTTCAACAGTTCCTGGGAACAAGGGAGGGCCCAGAGATCTGTAGGAGGGGAATGTACAGGGAATGTGAACAGGGTGGAGTTGGGAAGGATGGGGATTAAAGGAATGTTGTGGGATAGACAGAGAGAGAGTTGGGAACACAGAGGTAGAGATGGGAGCTGGAGTGAGAGAGGGAGGCAGTGACATCTGTGGGATCAGACTGTGCAGCAACTCCCTCTCCATCTTTTTGCCCCTTTGCCCAGCCCAGAACTCGGCCCAGAGACGGCCTGAACTCCGCAATTCCTTTCCCCGATGTGTGTCTGTGTGTGTGTGTGTGTGTGTGTGTCTGTGTGTGTGTCTGTGTGTATCTATGGGTGTGTGAGTGGGTGTTTTTTTTTCTGTGGGTGTGTCTGTGTGTGTGTGTGTGTGTGTGTCTGTGAGTGTGTGTGTGTGTGTGTGTGTGTGTGTGTAAGTGACAGTGTGTGTGTGTGTCTGTGAGTGTCTGCGTGTGTGTAAATGAACGACAAGAAGATGGGACAGTTTCTGATTATTCTCTCTCTCTCTCTCTCTCTCTTGCTGTCTCACTTCCTCTCTCTCTCTCTTGCTGTCTCACTCTCTCTCTCTCTCTCTCTCTCTCTCTGGTTCTGGCTCTGGTCTGATGATTCCTCGGGGCAGAAATGAATTGATTCCCTCTGTCTCTGCACCGTCCCGAGTTTCAGCTCCTGGATCCAAACCCCTCCTCGGAGCGGAAGGGGACAGACTGAGAAAGGAACTAAAAATCGATTTGAAATAAAATAGATCAGTGACACCAAAAGCACAGCAAGATCCCACTGCTCTCTGCCTTCCCCAGTCTCCCACTTTACCCTGATTTGGAGATGCCGGTGTTGGACTGGGGTGTACAAGGTTAAAAATCACACAACACCAGGTTATAGTCCAACAGGTTTAATTGGAAGCACTAGCTTTCGGAGCGCTGCTCCTTCATCAGGTGGTTGTGGAGTACACAATTGTAAACACAGAATTTATAGCAAAAGTTTACAGTGTGATGTGACTGAAATTACTCATTGAAAAATACCTCGATTGTTTAAGTCTCCCATCTGTGAGAATGACCGTGGTCGTTTCACTTGTTTCACATGTAAATCACAAAATTGTTTTAAAAGTTACATTCTCAGGTTAACTGGAACAATTGCTATCAGCCCAGATAAGATGTTAAGATGTCGAAGGTGTTAGCCCTCTGTGTTCCCTGTCTGTGCCACAATGTTTAGACTAATTCTAATCTAAAAAGTGAGTTAACCAGTTTTCCTAAACCGAGCCAGTCCCATTTGCACTTTTCCTATCCTCACAACGATCCTAATGTCTTTTAAATGTTGTAATTGTATTCGCCTCTATCACTTCCTCTGGCAGCTTCTTCCATACATGCAGCACACTCTGTGTTCAAAAGTTGCCCCTCAGGTCCTTTTTAAATCATTCCCCCTCCCCTGAAGCATTTGCCCTTCATTATTATATATCCCTCTGTAAGGTCACCCCTCAGCCTCCTGTGCTCCAGGGAAAAAAGTCCCAGGCTCTCCTTACAACTCTAGCCTTCCAGACTTGGAAACAGTGGGATTGGGGGAGAAAGTACCCAGCACGGACCAACTCAAGGTTCCCATGTGTTCTAAAAGATGGGAGAGAATCAGACAAACGCTCTCACAGTGACCGACAGTCAGGAAGGGACTGAAGGGTATTTGGATTTCCAAATGGCACCAGATCAGGACAGGCTTAGATTGTGAAACAGATTTGACACAGATTGATTGGAAAGTAAATTGTGAAGAGGAGGTACGGGGTTTTTCAACTTCAGAGACAAAGCCCAGCAATGAAGCTGAAGTACAAAGGGATCTGGGAGTGCTCGCCCAGGATTCTCTAACAATCAACTGGAAGGTGGAGTCCGTGATTAAGGAAGTGAATGTAATGTTGTCATTTATCTCAGGAGGGTTGGAATGTAAAAGCAGCTTCTGAGACTTCCTGAAGTTCTAGTTAGGCCCCATTTAGAATACTGTGTCCAATTTTGGGCCCCACCCCTCAGGAAGGACACACTGGCACTGGAACGTGTCCAGTGGAGATTCACACGGATGATCCCTGGAATGGGAGACCGAACACACGATGAACGGCTGAGGATCATGGGATTGTATTCATTAGAGTTTTGAATGTTGAGGGGAGATCGAAGAGAAACTTACAAGATAATGCATGGCTTAGAACGGGGGACACTGGGAAGCTGTTTCCGTTCGGAGGGGAGACTAGGACCGATGGGCACAGCCTTTAGAATTACAGGGGGTCAATTTAGAAAGGAAATGAGGAGACTTTTCTTCAGCCAGAGAGTGGTGGATCTGTGGAATTCATTGCCATGGAGTGCAGTGGAGGCTGGGACATCTCTCCAAGGCAGAGATTGATAAATTCTTGATCTCTCAAGGAATGAAGGGCTATGGGGAGAGTGCGGGTCAGTGGAGTTGAAATGCCCATCAGCCATGATTAAATGGCGGAGTGCCGTCAATGGGCCGAATGGCCTTACTTCCACCCCTATGTCTTCTGGTCTCAATTGAACATGCTGGTGCAGTTAGGAGGACAAATAATGCAGAAGCAGATCTTACCAGGGATTGGAGGAAGAGAGTGAGGAAAAGGCATCAGGTTATTACAGCCTGCAGTGAAACTTGACCAGGGACCAATTCTGTTTTGCTGCAAACAGTTCCAAACGTGTCTGAGCCTGGAGCTCCCTCCAATCTGAAAGCCGCATTAACCTCTGCCCTGTATTCTGTCTCTGAGCCGATGGTGTATCCGTTCTGTCACTGACCCTTTAGTCCCACAGGGTCAATGTTTCTCTCGGTCCCAATTGGAGACCTTCTCTCATCCACGTGAAAGAATTAGACCCTGAGCATTCCACTGACACTGTCTCCCATCAATCTTCATGGGATCCCCATGGCAGAGGGTAAAGAGCAAGGAAGGCCTTGCTGTGAGGGTTTTACTGAAACACCATCAGGAATCCTGGGGACCATGTCCCTCCCCAGACCGAGTGTAAACAGCCTCTGCAAACACACATCCCATTCTCAAGATGGAGCAATGTCTGACTGAAAACAGAGACTGTTGTGCTTCCCTGATACAGTCCCAGAGAGTTCTCAGGTGAGATGTTCTGGAGGACATTGAACTGAAACAGAGAAGCCAGGAGCAGGAGGAGGCCATTCAGCCCCTCTGACCCTGCTCTCCCATTCAATACAATGACGGCTGATCCTCTATCTCGACGCCACATTCTCTCCATACCCCGTGATGTTTTAATCTGGAAAAGGATCATCAGGCTCCTTCCTGAATATATCCAGGGAGTTATCCTCCACACTTTCACACATTCAGACCCAGGGAGGTTTTGTCCCTGAGGGAGGGCAGGTTCAAATCTGCAGGAAGAATAGAAAAAGCAGAACGCTTCTGTTTAAAGTGGTGAGAAAACCTGAAATTAATATCTAGGGGGTTCAGCTGATCTTGTGCACCTATGTCAGAGAGTTAACCCAATGATAGTGTCAGGAAATAGGAGGACAAGCATTATTTCAATGTAAGGGGACTAACAGGGAAGGTGGATGAACGCAGGGCATGGTTAGGAACATGGGGCTGGGATATCACAGTGATTACAGAGACATGGTTCAGGGATGGACAGGACTGGCAGCTTAATGTTCCCTGATACCAATCCAATAGGGTAGGATAGGAAGGTGGGGGGGCAAGACCGGGGAGGGAATGGCATTGTTGATCAGGGATAATATCACGGCTGTACTTGGGGAGGATATTCCTGAGAATACATGGAATGACATTATTTGGGTGGAGCTGAGAAATGAGAAAGAGATGATCACTTTATTGGGATTGTATTATAGACTGCAGGAGGAAGTGAGGACTGAAGGTGCTGGAGATCAGAGTCGAGAGTATGGTGCTGGAAAAGCACAGCAGGTCAGGCAGCATCCAAGGAGCAGGAGAATCGACGTTTCGGACGTTTCACTTTCCTGATGAATAGATTATGCCCGAAAAGGCAATTCTCCTGCCCTTCGGATGCTGACTGACCTGCTGAGCTTTTCCAGCACCACACTCATGTACTATACCCTTATTCAGCAGGAAATCGAAGTGTCAGTGAGGGAGCACTTTGGAGCCAGCGAACATAATTCTATAATTGTATTAGTTTTAAAACAACGATGGAAAAGGATAGGCTGGATCTAAAAGTTAAAGTTCTAAATGGGAGGAAGGCCAATTTTGACGGTATTAGGCAAGAACATTCAAAAGTTCAGTGGGGAGTAGGGCAGGGATGATTTGCAGATAAAGGGATGGCTGGAAAATGGGAAGCTTTCGAAAATGAGACGATGAGAGTCCAGAGAGAATATGTTGCTGTTCGGGAGAATGGTCAGGAAGGTAAGGTAGGGAAAAGCTGGATGATGGAGATAGTGAGGTTTTGGTTGAGAAAAGAAACACATGTCAGGGATAGATAGCAGAAATTGAATTAATCCTTGAAGAGTATAATGGCAGCAGGAGTACCTTAAGAGGGAAATCAGGAGGGCAAAAAGGGACATGAGATAGATTTGGCAATAGGGTTAAGGACTGGGCTACAACAGGGTCGGTATATCACTGGCTCTGTATTCTCAACTGGAACTGTACTCTTCCACAAATTCAGCACCGAGTTCTTTGTTTGATTCTCTCTGTTCTGCTGTCATTCTCTGATGGATTCCTGGTTCTGAATGTCCTCATGAACAGACGTTCTAATTCCACGGGCCATGTCCTGCTCCTGAACACAGCGTCTGATTTCATTGCGGTGTGTGATACAGGAGCCCCTTGATGTCAGGGGGAGGTCAGTTTCTCTCGGGTACAATCTCACGATCGCTCTCTTGCACACAATCTGTCTCTCTCTTTCTCTCTCTCTCTTTCTCTCTCTCTCTCTTCCTCATCTCCAATAGATGATCTTGCTTTCGTTCTTGTGTCTCAATGAACGAAGGGACATGAGGGGGAGGATGGGATTAGAGAATTGGGCTCGATGATTGCACTCACTCTCTCACACATGCAAGTGAGAGTGTGAGTGTGTGTGTGTGTGTGTCACTCGGGCTCTGCAGTATTGGGTAATTAAAACTTTTCATCTGGTACTTAGTATGACATGAAAAATGACTTTCTGGCTCCGTGTATACAGATCACAGAAAGCTAACGGGCGAGACTCTCGGATGGTTTGTTGCCTCCCGGGTGCCAGGGTCCGAGACGTCTCGGACCGTGTCTTCAGAATCCTTAAGGGGGAGGGTGTGCAGCCAGAAGTCATGGTGCACATTGGCACCAACGACATAGGTAGGAAGAGGGGTGGGGAGGTCATTCAGGAGCTCAGGGAGTTAGGCTGGAAGCTAAAAGCTAGGACGGAGAGAGTCGTCATCTCTGGGTTGTTGCCGGTGCCACGTGACAGTGAGGCAAGGACTAGGGAGAGAGTGCAGTTGAACACGTGGCTGCAAGGATGGTGTAGGAGGGAGGGCTTCAGGTATTTGGACAATTGGACTGCATTCTGGGGTAGGTGGGACCTGTTCAAGCAGGACGGGTTGCACCTGAACCAGAAGGGCACCAATATCCTGGGAGGTAGGTTTGCTAGCACTCTTCTGGAGGATTTAAACTAATTTGGCAGGGGGATGGGATCCGGACTTGTAGTCCAGCAAGTAGGTTAGCTGTTTTTCAAGATGTCCAAGAATGTAGGGAGGCTGTGGAGAAGGTAGCACTGACAGGGAATAGGAAAGGAGCAGTCACCTTGTTGGGTGTTTACTCTAGGCCCCCCAATAGCAGCAGAGATGTGGAGAAACAGATTGGGAAACAGATTTTGGAAAGGTGCAGAAGCCACAGGGTAGTAGTCATGGGCGATTTCAACTTCCCAAATATAGATTGGAAGCTCTTTAGATCAAGTAGATTGGTCGGGGCGGTGTTTGTGCAGTGTGTCCAGGAAGCTTTTCTAACTCAGTATGTAGATTGTCCGACCAGAGGGGAGGCCATATTGGATTTGGTACTTGGTAACGAACCGGGACAAGTGATGGGCTTGTTAGTGGGTGAGCATTTTGGTGATGGTGACCACAGTTCTGTGACTTTCACCTTGGTTATGGAGAGAGATAGGTGCGTGCAACAGGATAGGATTTACAATTGGGGGAAGGGTAAATACGATGCTGCAAGACAAGATCTGAGGAGCATAAGTTTGGAGCATAGGCTGTCATGGAAGGATGCCGTTGAAACGTGGAACTTTTTCAAGGAACAGATACGACGTGTCCTTGACATGTATGTACCTGTCAGGCAGGAAAGAGATGGTCGTGTGAGGGAACCTTGGTTGACGAGGGAGGTTGAATGTCTTGTAAAGAGGAAGAAGGAGGCTTACATAAGGTCGAGGAAACAAGGTTCAGACAGAGCCTTGGAGGGATACAGGATAGCCAGGAGGGAGCTGAAGAAAGGGATTAGGAGAACAAAGAGAGGGCATGAAAAATCTTTGGCAGGTAGGATCAAGGATAACCCCAAGGCCTTTTATGCATATGTGAGAAACATGAGAATGACAAGAACGAGGGTAGGTCCAATCAAGGACAGTATTGGGACACTGTGTATTGAGTCGGAAGAGATAGGAGAGGTCTTGAATGAGTACTTTTCTTCAGTATTTACAAATGAGAGGGACCGTATTGTTGAAGAGGAGAGTATGAAACAGACTGGAAAGCGAGAGGAGATACTTGTTAAGAAGGAAGATGTGTTGAGCATTTAGAAAAACCTGGGGATAGACAAGTCCCGGGCCTGACGGGATATATCCTAGGATTATTTGCGAAGCAAGAGAGAAAATTGCACAGCCGTTGGCAATGATCTTTTTGACTTCACTGTCAACGGGGGTGGTACCAGAGGACTGGAGAGTGGTGAATGTTGTGCCCCTGTTCAAAAAAGGGAATAGGGATAACCCCGGGAATTACAAGCCAGTTAGTCTTACTTCGGTGGTTGGCAAAGTAATGGAAAGGGCACTGAGGGATAGGATTTATGAGTATCTGGAAAGACACTGCTTGATTAGGGACAGCCAGCACAGATTTGTGAGGGGTAGGTCTTACCTTACAAGTCTTATTGGATTCTTTGAGGAGGTGTCCAAGCATGTGGATGAGGGTAGAGCAGTGGATGTAGTGTACATGCATTTTAGTAAGACATTTGATAAGGTTCCCCATGGTAGGCTTATGCGGAAAGTCAGGAGGCGTGGGATCGTTGGAAATTTGGCCAGTTGGATAGAGAACTAGCTAACCGGTTGAAGTCAGAGAGCGGTGGTAGATGGTAAATATTGAGCCTGGAGCCCAGTTACAAGTGGAGTTCCGCAGGGATCAGTTCTGAGTCCTCTGCCGTTTGTAATGTTGATTAATGACATGGAAGAGGGAGTCGAAGGGTGGGTCAGTAAATTTGTGACGATCCGAAGCTTGGTGGAGTTGTGGATAGTGAGGAGGGCTGTTGTCGGCTGCAAAGGGACTTAGATATGATGCAGAGTTGGGCTGAGGAGTGGCAGATGGAGTTCAACCCTGTTAAGTATGAGGTTGTCCATTTTGGAAGGACAAATAAGAATGCGGAGTATAGGATCAACGGTAGGGTTCTTGGTAAGGTGGAGGAGCAGAGGGATCTTGGGGTCTATGTTCATAGCTCTTTGAAAGTTGCCACTCAGGTGGATAGAGCTTGTAAGAAGGCCTATGGTGTGTTAGCGTTCATTAGCAGAGGGACTGAATTCAGGAGTCGTGAGATGATGTTGCAGCTGTACAGGACCTTGGTAAGGCCACATTTGGAGTACTGTGTGCAGTTCTGGTCGCCACATTTTCGGAAAGATGTGGAAGCTTTGGAGAGGATGCAGAGGAGATTTACCAGGATGTTGCCTGGAATGGAGAATAGGTCATACGAGGAGAGGTTGAGAGTGCTAGGCCTTTTCTCATTGGAACGGCGAAGGATGAGGGGTGACTTGATAGAGGTTTATGAGATGATCAGGGGAATAGATAGAGTAGACAGTCAGAGACTTTTTCCCCGGGTACAACAGAGTGTTACAAGGGGACATAAATTTAAGGTGAAGAGTGGAAGGTATAGGGGGATATCAGGGGTAGGTTCTTTACCCAGAGAGTGGTGGGGGCATGGAATGCGCTGCCTATGGGAGTGGCAGAGTCAGAATCATTGGTGACCTTTAAGCGGCAATTGGATACGTACATGGATAGGTGCTGAAGCTAGGATAGATGTTCGGCACAACATCGTGGGCCGAAGGGCCTGTTCTGTGCTGTATTGTTCTATGTTCTATGTTGTATTAATGCGATGGTGTCACCAAATATTTGGGGAACACCTTATCATTTGCCAATTAATCCCAAGGGATGGGAAGTGAGGAAACCTTCCTGGGATTGTACAGGGATCATGGACACCATGGACCAACTCAGAAAGGCTAACAGGTGGATGTGGCAGTTTGCAGATCCTCTGGGATTGGAGAGAGTAACAGACAGAGACACACACACTGACCAAGGGAGAGGGTTTGTGAGAAGGATATTTCGATGCAGAGATGGTAAGTAAAACATTGTCTGATTCTGAAATCTAATCAAGAAGTTTGGGGTGGTTTATATCAAGAATAACAGGTACCTGGGAGTGAGTTACCGACTGGAATCTCATCAACGGGTTTGAGGTGGTTTATATCGGATATAACAGGTACCTGGGAGTGAGTTACCGACTGGAATCTAATGAAGGGGTTTGAGGTGGTTTATATCTGGTAGAACAGGTACCTCGCAGTGAGTTTCAGACTGAAATTTAGCATGGCCAATCCACCCTAACATCACATTTTTGGATTGTGGGAGGGAAGTGAAGCCTTTTCTGCAAACACCTGCAGTTTGTGTCTGTTTGATGTTTAAACTTCCTGCACAATTCCCATGTGTCAGGAGGTCTGCGCTGGTGAATGCACCCTTCTTTGGCGATGTCACAACAACATCTCTCACCATGAGTCAGATGCCTGACCATCCAGGGACCCGGAAATTCAGGCCAGTGCAATTCTGAGCGAATCCAGCTCCTCTTTTACTGAGAAAGCAGTGTGGTGGCTGGATTGCTGTGCAGACTGATGCCAACAACACCGTTTCAATCCCTGTCCCAACTGTGCCAGTTTAGGCAGGTCTGACTCCCAGTCTTGACCCAGACACTGATGTGGGGTGGGGCTAATTATTTCTGATTGTTTTCCCTCGCTCAGATAGAGAGACAGCTATGGTCCATTCAAGGGGCAACACCTCCTTCCTTGTTAACCAACAAACCCCCCGTTTCATTTGACAATATGAGTGCAAACAAAAATGAAAAGAACAAATTAAAAAATTATTGTAAACCATTTGAGGAAAGGTCAAAATTTCATCAAAGTATGAACAACTGATTGATATTCGTGATCATTGATGCTTTATTAAGAGACTGGAAGAACAAGTTGAAGCAAGAAAAGCAACGTTCAGACTGACATTAACAGAACGACATTTGCTGTGGAGATTTTGAATTAAACTCTTCAGATACAACAGGGACAGGTGGGACTTGAACTGAGCTGCTTTCCCTGAGTCTATCCATTTCAGTATCTGTGGACATTTCACCGCACAGCTGAGGCACTCGTGCCCACTCCCTGGTATGTCAATGTGAACAGGGTTCACCTGCCCACTATCACAGTGATGTCACCCAGCCCCTGCAGGTCTGCCCATCTCATTATGGCTTTAAGTTGCTACAAGCCGGTTTATAAGGCATAACAGTATTACTGAAGGTTCTGCCATCCAGATCAATACACAGTCGAAGCCAGAATACACCTCATCACCCTTATAGATTGCATTCATACATGAAGAATATAATTGCTAGATTAAGACAGTTGCACAGCCAATTAAAAGTTAGAAACCAATACAGCTTTGTATTGCTCCTTCCAAGAGTCTAGCTGTCCCAACCCAGCAATGGTTACTGGCTGGAACACATTCAGCTGCAACCCTGTCACCTCTTCAATTTGACATGGTACTGGGTTAACACCTCAGGTGCTCCAGTTTCCTCCTACATACCAAAGATATGAAAACTGGGTGGATTGACCATGCTAAATAAGTGAGCACCTGTTTGAAACCGAGGTGGGAAAACATTTTTTCTCTCAGAGAGTGACAGTCTTTGGAATTCCCTTCCTCAACAGGCAGTGGATGCAGAATCTTCAAATATTTTTAAGGCAAAAGTAGATTGATTCTTAATGACCAAGAGTGGGTGGGATTATTGGGGAAGGTGCAGGAATGTAGAGTTGATGTTAAAATCAGATCCGCTGTGATCTTCGTGGAAGGCAGAACAAACGTGAAGGGCCATGTGGCCTACATTTGTTCCTTCTTTGGATGTTCTTCCTGATGTGCGATTCTCTGTCAGGAATGTGTCGATCTGTAAATCAGCTCTTGAATATCTCAGAGCCTGAATGGTAAATTCTCTATTCATTATCTGACACAAAACATCCCACTTGGGATTTTTCATTGGCAATACCTGTGTTTATCACCCATTCCTAATTTGATGAAGGGCTGTTAAAAATCAACCACATTGTTGTGGGACTGTAAATGTGAGGTGTTGCATTTTGCTGAGGCCAATCAGTGCAGGAGCTATGCACTTAATGATAGGGCCCTGCCAGTGTTGCTGAAAGAGAGACCTTGGGGTACAAGGTCATAGTTCATTGAAGGTGGAGTCGCAGGTAGACAGGGCGGTGAAGAAGGTGTTTGAAAGGTCAGTGCATTGAGTATAGGAGTTGTGATGTCATACTCTGACAGTACAGGACATTGCTTTGGCCATTTTTATAATACTGCCATTAATCTAGTGTCCCTGCTTTCAGAAAGATGTCATTACACTTGAAAGTATGCAGAAAATACTCACAAGGATGTTGCCAGGGCTGGAGGCTTTGAGCTACAGGGAGAGGCTGAACAGGCTGGGGCTGCTTTCTTTGGAGCATCGGAGGCTGAGGGGTGATGTTAAAGTTTATAAAATCATGTAGTACATGAACAGGGTGAAGATCCGAGATCTTTTTCCCAGGTTAGGGGAGTCCAAAACTAGATGGCAAGGCGAGAGGGGAAAGATTTGAAAGGGACTCAAGGGGTAGCTTTACCATGTGTGTGTAGAATGAGCTGCCAGAGCGGGGGTTGGAGGCTGGTGCAATTGGAGCATTTAAAAGGGTGGGTCCATGAAGAGGAAGGGTTTAGAGAGATATGGTCCCAATGCTGGGAAATGGGATTACATTAAATTAGGACATCTGGTCGGGATGGAAGAGTTGCAGCAAAGGATCTGTTTCCGTGCTGTCCAACTCCATGACTGTATGAATGGTCATGATTTGGAGATGCCGGTGTTGGACTGGGGTGTACACAGTTAAAAATCACACAACACCAGGTTATAATCCAACAGGTTTAATTGGAAGCACACTAGCTTTCGGAGTGACAATCACTTGATGAAGGAGCGTAGCTCCGAAAGCTAATGTGCTTCCAATTAAACCTGTTGGACTATAACCTGGTGTTGTGTGATTTTTAACTGTATGAATGGTGGTATGGTTCCAAGTCAGTGTGTTGAGTGTCTTGGAGTTGAGCTGATAGCTTAGTGAATGCCAATTCTTTTGCTTCCCCTGACTGTCTCGGTCATGGGTTGGGAAGGTTTTTCCACAGGACTCTTACTTTGGTACTGCATTGCATCTTGTCCCAGTGCCGTTGCAGACATGTTAGATGGGTCCATGACCATTGTAACATCCTGTGCCTTCAGTCATTCCTTGATGTCACATGGACTGAATCGAATTGGCTAATGGCTGATGCTCATGATGCTGTGAATCTCATGGGGGAGACCGAGATGGATCACCCACTTGGCACTTCTGGCTGAAGATATTGCAGATGCTTCAGCCTCATCTTTTGGACCTGATGGGTTGGGATCCTCCAGTCAGTGAGGTTGGAGTTAATGACGTCCTCCAATCAATGATTTAATTGCCCACCATCAGTCACAATGGAATGTGGAACGACTGTGAAGGATTAATTAACCCTGCCTATTGCGTGTTGATCTCCTACCGTTGAGCAACCCTGTGTTGTGACATTAGTAAAGTAACTCCTTGTTTGGGGAATGTTTGGTGTTATTCCATGGTAGCCCTCCTACACTGCTCATTTGACCAGATTTGATAACACCAACACAGTCAGTTTTTCTATCACGCGATGGTTCCATTAGGCATACTGCCAAGAAATGGTGGTTCGGAATTGATAAGAGTTTGATGCATCATCAATAAACATGTGTAATGTTTGTATTAATATCGAATTCGCTCCACAGTTTCAAGATAGGATCATCAAAACTTGAAAAAAACACAATAAGCATTGCAGAAACTCAGCAGGTCTGGCAGCATGTGTGGCGAGAGAAACACCATTAACATTGAGTCTAATGTGACTCATCTTCACAACATCAAAAACTGACCAATTTGACAAACCTTTGAAGTTTACAAGGGATTTGGTGTTCCACAGTGTCACTCCCGTCTGAAGGGAGCTGTAGCGTGGGGAAGGGCTTCACCAAGAAACCCGTGCGATCTGTCTTGACAACATCTCCTACCTGAGGCATTGTGGGAGTTGTTTCTTCATGTGATTTATCTGTTAGTTGTGTTTGCCTTGGGTGTCTTAAAATGCATAAAAGTGGGTAAACCCCCACGACCTGATCAGATGGGCTCGAGAACTCTGTGGGAAGGCAAGGAATTGAACCCAGGTCCCTGGTGCTGGGAACCAGCAATGCCAACCGCTGAGCCACCGTGCCGCCATTTGGATGTAGTTGTGATTGCACCAGATGGGGTACAGAGGAGATTGCCCAGGATGTTGGCTGGCATGGAACAGTTCAGCGAGGACAAGAGGCTGGCTCAGTTTGGGCTGTTTTCTTTGGAGCAGGGAGGATTGAGGGGGGACCTGATAGAGGTGTATAAGAGTATGAGGGACACGGACAGCCTGGATACAAAGCAATAGTTCCCTTCATCACAGGGCCAATAACAGGGGTGGTGGTGGTGGGGGGCCTCATTTTAAGGAAAATGGCAGGGGTGTTCGAGGGGATTTAGAACATTTTCACCCAGAGGGTAGAGAGAATCTGGAATGTACTACCAGAGAGGGTATTGATTTCATAATCTTTAAAAAGCACTTGGAGGAGCCATTGAAATGTCAAGGCTCTGGGTCTAATGCAGGGAAGAGGGGCTGGTGTACACAGTGGTGTTCTACTGGGAAGGCTGATGCCAAGTAGAGTCATAGAGTCAGAGAGATGTACACCTGCCAGTACCCAGCCCATATCCCTCCAAACCCTTCCTGTTCATATACCCATCCAGATGCCTTTTCAATGTTACAATTGTACCAGCCTCCACCACTTCCTCTGGCAGCTCATTCCACACACATACCACCCTCTGTGTGAAAAGGTTGCCCTTTAGGTCTCTTTTAAATCTTTCCCCTCTCAACCTAAACCGATGCTTCTCTAGTTCTGGACTCCTCCACCCCAGAGAAGAGACTTTGTCTATTTATCCTATCCATGCCCCTCATGATTATATAAACCTCTATCAGGCCACCCCTCAGCCTTCGATGCTCGATAGAAAACAGGCCGAGCCTATTCAGCCTCTCCTATAGCTCAAATCCCACATCCCTGGCAACATCTTTGTGAATCTTTTCTGAATCCTTGCAAGTTTCACAACATCCTTCTGATAGGAAGGTGACCAGAATTGCACGCAATATTCCAAAAGTGGCCTAACCAATGCCTGACGCAGAATACTCATTTAATATCTTCCCCCATCTGCTGCAGTTCCACACGTGGGCTCTCTTGCTGATCTTGATGGGACGCTGTTCTCTCCCTCGTTATCCTTTTATCCTTCATGTAGTCATAATATCTCTTTGGATTCTCCTTAACCCTGTTTGCCACAGCTATCTCATGTCCCCTTTTTGCCCTCCTGATTTCCCTCTTAAGTGTGCTCCTACTGCCTTTATACTCTTTTACAATTGACTCAATCTCTGCTGTCGACCCTGGACACGTTTCCTTCTTTTTCTATACCAAAGCCTCAATTTCTCTCATCACCCATCATTCCCTACACCTAAATCTAAAAAATGAGTTAACAGAGATGGATTTATACAGGTTTTGATCAAAGTACAACATAATTCTGCAAATGCAAATTCACCCCACATACGTATATGTATGTATGTGTGTGTGTGTCTGGTGTGGGAGTTTGTGAATGTCTGTGAGAGAGAGTGTATATGTGTGTGTGTGAATGTAAAGGCTCTAAGTCTGTTACAGGGTGCATGTGTGAGTTTGGGAGTGTGTGTGCCTGCAGTTGTGTGTGTGAGTGTCGGTGTGTAGGTGTGTCTGTATATGTATAGGAGTGCCTGTGTGTGTGTGTGTGTGTATAGGTGCGTTTGTATGTGAGTGTAGGAATGTCTGTGTGTGTGCGTGTGTGTATTGGAGTGTCTGTGTGTGTATAGGACTGCGTCTGTGTGTGTGTCTGTGTTTGTGTATATATACGAGTGTCTGTGTGTGTATAGGTGTGTCTGTCTGTGCGTGTATGTGTGTACGACTGTCTGTGTTTGTATAGGTGTGTGTACACGACTGCCTGGGTGTGTGCGTGTATATATACCAGTGTCTGTGTGTGTCTCAGTTTACGTATGTGTGTTTGTGTGTGTGTGTGTATAAATGTGTGTGTGTGTGTGTGTGTGTGTGTGTGTGTGTGTGTGTGTGTGTGTGTGTATACTGTGCCATGGTGGTCACCCGGAGTGTGACATGAACCCAAGGTCCCAGTTGAGGCCCACCCCATGGGAACAGAACTTACCTATTGACCACTTTTCGCTGCTGCCTGTCCCAAAGTCCAACTTCAAGGATGGTCACCCGAAGGTCCAAGGTCAAATGTCCTGGACACTGAAGTGTTCCTCAACTGGGAGGGAACCCTCCTGTCTGTTGATTGTTGTGCGGTGCCCATTCATCCATTGCCGTAGACTCTGCTCGGTCTCCCCAATGTACCATGCCTCAGGACATCCCTGCCTGCAGTGTATAAGATAGACAACGTTGGCTGAGTCACATGTGTACCGTAATGATCTCCTCAGGAGATAGACACGTGCTGCAACCAACAGGGTACCCTTCGTTGTCCAGTACTTCCCAGGAACCGAGAAACTACACCATGTTCTTCGCGACCTGCAACACATTATCAATGAGGATGAGCGCCTCACCAAGACCTTCCCCACACCTCCACTCCTCACCTTTAAACAACCGCCAAACCTCAAACAGATCATTGTTTGTAGCAAACTGCCCAGCTTTCAGGGCAACTCCATACCACCCTGTCACGGTCGGCGCTGCAAGACGTGTCAGAGTGTGGACATGGATACCATCATTACGCGTGGGACACCTCCCACTATGTACGCGGCAGGTACTCATGTGACTCAGCCAACGTTGTCTATCTTATACACTGCAGGCAGGGATGCCCCGAGGCATGGTACATTGGGGAGACCGAGCAGAGGCTACGGCAACGGATGAATGGACACCACAAAACAATCAACAGACAGGAGTGATCCCTCCCAGTTGGAGAACACGTCAGTGATCCACAACATTGACCTTGAACCTTCAGGTGAACATCCTCCAAGGCGGACTTGGGGACAGGCAGCAGCGAAAAGTGGCCAAGCAGAGCTGATAGCTAAGTTCGGTTCCCAAAGTGAGGGCCTCAACCGGGACCTTGGGTTCATGTCACACTACAGCTGACCACCATTGTACTATATACACACACACACACACACACACACACACACACACACTCTCACTCCTATGCACGTGCAGACACACCTACACACAGACATGCACACAGACACTTACACACACTCCTGCAGGCACACACACTCCCGAACTCACACATGCACCCTCTCATAGACATAGACCCCTTTTGCACTCACACACATATGTATACTATCTCTCATAGACACTCAAAAGACCCCACCCCAGACACACACACGCACACACACAAACCCACATACAGATGTACACATATACGTTTGTGGGGTGAATTTGTACTTGCAGAGTTACATTGTACTTTGCTCAAAAACTGCATTAATCCATGTAAGACTCTGTTAACTCATTTCTTTGATTAGAATCAGTCGAAATATTATGGCACAGACAAAAGAACACAGGGGGCTAACACCTACAACATCTGATCTGGCCTGACACCAATTGTTACAGTTTACCTGAGAATGAAATTTTAAAAAGAGTTTTGTGATTTACATAAGAAACAAGTGAAACTATCATGGTCATTCGAACAGATGAGAGACTTAACAATCAAGATATTTTCCAATCTATAATGTCAGTTACATCACACTGTAATCTTTTGCTATAAATTCTGTGTTTACAATTGTGTACTCCACAACCACCTGATGAAGGAGCAGCGCTCAGAAAGCTAGTGCTTCCAAATAAACCTGTTGGACTATAACCTGGTGTTGTGTGAGTTGTAACTCAGTCTCAGAGTGATCTCTTTCCTCACTAATTCCCTGGATCCTCCCCAAAACTACTCGTTTCAACCCTCCTGAGCAGCTCTCACGAATCTCCCTGCTCCTACATTAGTCCCCTAGAAGACAAAATCTTTGAGATTAATTTATGAAGCAAAGTTTAATTAACTTATTACAAAGAAAATTTACTTGAGAAGACAGATGTCAGTGACTCTGTGGATCCCAAATCCCTTGTAAACCTCACAAGGCTGTCAAATTGGACAGTTTTTGATGTCGTGAAGATGTGCCACATTAGACTCAATGTTAACGGTGTTTCTCTCTCCACACGTGCTGCCAGACCTGCTGAGTTTCGGTAATGCTTATTGTGTTTGTTTCAAGTTTTGATGATTTTATCTTGAAACTGTGGAGAGATTTTGATATTAATATGAACATTACACATCTATATCACTGGTGCATAAAATTCTTAAAAATTCCTTACCACCATTTCTTCAGATTGTTTGTTCTTTTCGTCCATAATTTCAATCAATTTTTTTTAACCTCAAATCCCTCAGGAGCCAATTGCAGGTCATTCTGTGATAATGTGTGTTTCATCAACGTGAATTTGCTGTAACACGATTGAAAAATTGGGGACACTTTTGACAATGTGAACTTTGAAAATGTGTGTTGGCTGCAACATGATTGGCCCCAACACGTTAAGTGCTGTTCCTGAAGCGTGATTTTACTGTAACATGGAGTTGCACATGAATGGAGTGCAAGTTTATAGCTTCTTGAAAGTGGAGTCACAGGTAGATAGGATAGTGAAGAAGGCGTTTGGTATGCTTTCCTTTATTGGTCACAGCATCAAGTGTAGGAGTTGGGAGGTCAGGTTGCGGCTGTACAGGACATTGGTTCGGCCACTTTTGGAATATTGTGTGCAATTCTGGTCTCCCTCCTATCGGAAGGATGTTGTGAATCTTGAAAGGGATCAGAATGGATTTACAGGGATGTTGTCAGGGTTGGATGATTTGAGCTATAGGGAGAGACTGAATAGGCTGGGGCTGTTTTCCCTGGAGCGTCAGAGGCGGGGGGAGACCTTATAGAGTTTTATAAAATCATGAGAGTCATGGATAGGATAAACAGACAAAGTCTTTTCCCTGTGGTGGGGGAGCTCGAAACTAGGGGGCACCGGTTCAGGATAAGTGGGGAAAGATTTAAAAGGGACCTAAGGGGCAACGTTTTTTGTGCAGAGTGTGGTGTGTGCATGGAATGAGCTGCCAGAGGAACAGATGGAAGCTGGTAAAATTACAACATTTAAAAGGCATCTTGATGGCTACATCAATAGGAAGGGTTTAGTGGGATAAGGGCCAGGCACTGGCAAATGGGACTAGGTTAGGTAGAATATCTGGTTGACATGGACGAGTTGGAGCGAAGGGTCTGATTCCGTGCTGTATATCTCTGTGACGAATGCAATCATCATGTTACAGAAGAACTGGTTGTGTTGGTGTTATCAAATCAGGTAAAATGTGAAGTGTAGGAGGGCTACCACAGAGAAATACCAAACATACTCAAAACTCGGAGTTAATTTACTAATGTCACAACAAAGGGTTGATCGACTGTGGGAATTCAACTTGCAATAGGCAGGGATAAATAATCCTACACAGCCATTCCACATTGGGTTGTGATGGGTGGGGGACAATTAAATCATTAATTGGGGGAGGTCCCACACTAGGGTCTCAGAGCCTGACTGTAGCCCCCTCCTGACACACACTGGGCTGGGAAGAGAGGGGGATATCTGCTGAGGATCTGTCGGGATTTTCCTACTGTATGTGTGGTTCCCAGAATCAAACTCTCTGTCTCTGTCCCTCACTGTCTCTCTCTCTCTCTCTCTCCCTCACTGTCTCTGTCTCTCCCTCTCCCTCACTGTCTCTGTTTCCCTCTCACTGTCTCTCTCTCTCCTTCGCTGTCTTTCTCTCTCTCTCTCTCGCTGTCTCTCTTTCCTTCACTGTCTCTCTCTCCGTCTTTCTCTCTAGCTCGCTGTCTCCCTCTCTCTCTTTTGCTGTCTCTCTCTCTCTCTCTTTCTCTTCTCTCTCTCTCTCACACACACTCTCTCTCTCTCGCTGTCTCACTCTCTCTCTCTCTCTCTGGTTCTGGCTCTGGGCTGATGATTCCTCGGGGCAGAAATGATTTGATTCCCTCTGTCTCTGCACCGTCCTGAATTTCAGCTCCTGGATCTAATCCCCTCCTCGGGGCGGGGGAACAGACTGAGAGGGAAAAAAGAATCGATTTGAAATAAAATACAGTAGCGACACCAAGAGCACAGCAAGATCCCACTGCTCTCTGCCTTCCCCAGTCTCCCACTTTACCCTGCGATACTGGGTCAGTTTAATTACTGCATCATTAATGCATTGCAGAACATCAAGCAACATCGAAATACAAAGAAATCACTAAAGAGCAATTGACCCGAGGCTAGAAACACACAGCAAGATCCCACAAGCAGCAGTGTGAGCACAGATAGATCATCTGTGTTCCTGACCCTGGTTAAGGGTTCGATCCTGTCTCCATGATGACAGAAGGACCAATCCTACTGTTTGACAAATCCCAAACATTACCTCCGTCTTCTCCGTTCCTCTCTCCCTCTCTCTATTCCCCCGCTCTCTCTGTTTCCCTCTCTCTGTTCCCCCCCAACTCTCTATCTTCCACCTCCCCGTTGTCCCCTCTCCCTCTGTTCCCCCCAATTCCCCCCCTCTCTCTCTCTCCCTCTCTCTCTCTGCTTCCCTCTCTCTCTCTGTTCCCCCCCACCTCCTCTCTCTCTGTTCCACCACCTCCCCGTTGTCCCCTCACTCTCGGTTCCCGCTCTCTCTGTTTCCCCCCCCCCTCTCTATTCCCCCCCTCTCTATTCCCCCTCTGGCTCTGTTCCCCCCTGTTTCTGTGTTCCTCGCTCTCTCTGTTCCCCCCTCTCTGTTCCCCCCACTGGCACTCTGTCCATCTCTGATAACTCTCTCTGATTTAATCCTGCACACTGTAATCTTTATTCCTCCACACCCCTCCCCCCACCCTCTCCCCACTTTAAATAATGACGGGGTTAAAACAAGGGCTGCAGATGCTGGAAACCAGAGTCCAGATTAGAGTGGTGCTGGAAAAGCACAGCAGGTCAGGCAGACTCCGAGGAGCAGGAAAGTCAATGTTTAGGGCAAAAGCCCTTCGTCAGGAATAGAGGCAGAGTGCCTGCAGGGTGGAGAGATAAATGAGAGGAGGGTGGGGGTGGGGAGAAAGTAGCATAGAGTACAATGGGTGAATGGGGATGGGGATGGAGGTGATAGGTCAGGGAGGAGGGTGGAGCAGATAGGTGGGAAGGGAGATAGGCAGGTAGGACAGGTCATGGGGACAGTGCTGAGCTGGAAGTTTGGAACTGGGGTGAGGTGGGGGAGGGGTAATGAGGAAACTGGTGAAGTCCACATTGATGCCCTGGGGTTGAAGTGTTCTGAGGCGGAAGATGAGGTGTTCTTCCTCCAGGTGTTGGGTGGTGAGGGAGCGGTGGTGAAGGAGGCCCAGGACCTCCATGTTCTTGGCTGAGTGGGAGGGGGAGGTGAATATAAAAGCACCGTTGTGCTACTGAGATGTGGGCGGCACGGTGGCACAGTGGTTAGCACTGCTGGCTAACAGCGCCAGAGACCCGGGTTCAATTCCCGCCTCAGGGGACTGACTGTGTGGAGTTTGCACGTTCTCCCCGTGTCTGCGTGGGTTTCCTCCGGGTGCTCCGGTTTCCTCCCACAGATGTGCAGATACGGCTGAGGTGGAAGAATTGGAATACGGGATGGCATTTTTGCAGGAGGTAGGGTGGGAAGAGGTATAAGCCAGGCAGCTGTGGGAGTCGGTGGGTTTGTAAAAAATGTCGGTGTCAAGCCATTCCTGATGATTCCTGATGAAGGGCTTATGCCCGAAACGTCGAATTTCCTGTTCCTTGGATGCTGCCTGACCTGCTGCGCTTTTCCAGCAACACATTTTCAGCTATCACCTCCATCCCCACCCCCACTCACCTATTGTACTCTATGCTACTTTCTCCCCACCCCCACCCTCCTCTCATTTATCTCTCCACCCTGCAGGCACTCTGCCTCTATTCCTGATGAAGGGCTTTTGCCTGAAACGTTGACTTTCCTGCTCCTCAGATGCTGCCTGAACTGCTGTGCTTTTCCAGCACCACTCTAATTATTAAATAGTGACAGCTCATTTTGTTGTGTGTGGGTCAGTTTTATTTGTTTGAAAACTCTACAAAAGAAACCTGGAGAGACAGACAGAGACCCCCCTCCCAGATACACAGTGAATTGAATTGAAATGGCCATCCTGTATGTATTTCTGTGATTATCACATTTTATCCCCCTGGCCTATACACCTCTCACATCACTCTGACATTAGAACAGGTCTTTGGAGAGAGTTTCCCATTGAAGGTTTCAATTCCCTCCTCAGGGAATCCTGCCTCCCAGATCCTGGGGATTAACCTGTTTGTGTCACAATCCCGAGTCCTCGGTTACTTTAACCCCAGGCTTCAAACCCGTTTTAAACCATGAACCTTCCACTGGGACAGTCAGCTCTCTCCCTCTCTCTCACCCTCTCACTCACTCCTCCCCACCCTCCCCTCTCTCGTTCTCCCCTCTCTCTGCCCCTATCTACGTTTCCATCTCTGCTCAGCTTTCTCCAGCTCTCGAGAATTGATCTATGTCTCTCCCACACCCCCTCTGTCCTCTCTCCACCCCAACCCCCACCCGTCCCTTCTCCCCCCCCTCCCATGCTCTCCATTCCCCCTCCGTTCTGACAGAAATGCCCTCTCCTCTCCTCCCTCCCTCCCTCACATTTAAAGTGGGTTCCCATCTCCTTTTCCTGTAGCCATTAACCAGGTCAATACCACATTCTGAGGGGAGGGGGAGGAGAGGATGGGTGGGGGGGTGGGGTGAGTGAGGTCTGTCTTGGGGGAAAGGGGGAAGATACACCCCCTCCCACTGTCAGACCATCAGCAAACAGAGCCCGGGCTCTGTCCACAGGCTGCTCTGATGTGTAAGGGGTGACCCACAGGCAGAGGGGTGCACAGCAAGATCCCACAGGCAGCTGGGTGTGGCACCCCGGGGTATTTCACCTTCTTTGTCCCACGTCAGAACACTCCACCACATCCCCAGGAACAACCCCTCCATAAGCACGTTACCCTCCCCCATGTACTTCTCACACAGCAAGATCCCAATAGTGCCAGCAATTTCACAATTCAGTTTGTGACTGCGGGTCTCCCTGACTCGCTCTCCCGGCCTGTCTCTCTCCTGGTCCTGTCTCACTCTGTGTCACCACATCCCCCTTCTCTGTGTCACCATCTCCCCCTCTCTCTCTCTGTGTCACCATCTCCCCCTCTCTTTCGCTCTGAGTCACCATCTCCCCCTCTCCCCCTCTCTCTCTCTCTCTGTGTCACCATCTCCCTCTCTCTCTCTGTGTCACCGTCTCCCCCTCTCTCTGTGTCACCATCTTCCCCCTTCTCTCTCTCTCTGTCACCATCTCTGTCTCTCTCTGTGTCGCCTTCTCCCTCTGTCTTTCTGTGACACCATCTCCCTTTCTCTCTCTATGTCACCATCTCCCCCTCTCTCTCTGTGACAACATCTCTCTCTCTCTGTGTCACCATCTCTCCCTCTCCTTCTCTCTGTCACCTTCTCCTTTTGTCTCTCTCTGTGTCACCATCTCACCCCTCTCTCTTTGTGTTACCATCTGCCCCCTCTGTGTCACCATCTCTTCCTCTCTTTCTGTCACTATTTCCCCCTCTCTCTCTCTCTGTCACCATCTCTCCATCTCTCTCTTTGTGTGTTTATCTCCACCTCTTTCTCTCTGTCACCATCTCCTCCCCCTCTGTGTCGCTATCTCACCCTCCCCCCCCTCCCTGTGTCACCATTTCCCCGCCACCTCACACTCTCTCTCTGTTGCCATCTTTCCCTCCCCCTCCATCTCTGTTGCCATCTCCCTCAATCACACACTGAGGACACTGCAAAACTGCTCCATTCCCTCGAACCCAGTTTGAGATGACACTGAAGGCATGGAATGTGATTTATAAATGTCCATCCCTCAGTTACTTTGTGGGGTTGCAGTGTCAGGCTGTGATTTGGGTTAAATCCAGGCCAGGCCTCTTCCCCCAAGGACATTGGGTGACCATTTTGCTCTTTATGACAAACAGAGAAAGCCCTCAGCCCTCACAGGCCTATTTCACTGGAATTCTGTGCTTCATATTCATTGGCCAACAACAGGAAGGAGGTCTCTCTCTGTGAGTGTTTTACTGAGATGACATCAGCAATCCTGTGGACCACTTTCATCCTCAGACACCTTCCCAACGACAGTAAACAGCACCTGCTTGGATCCTCCGAAAGTCTACTGCTCTTTCCTGAATACTCCATTGGCAATTTGTGTATCATCAGAGCTGAAAATATGTTGCTGGAAAAGCGCAGCAGGTCAGGCAGCATCCAAGGAACAGGAAATTCGACGTTTCGACGATGAAGGGCTTATGCCCGAAACGTTGAATTTCCTGTTCCTTGGATGCTGCCTGACCTGCTGCGCTTTTCCAGCAACACATTTTCAGCTCTGATCTCCAGCATCTGCAGACCTCACTTTCTCCTATCATCTGCACATTCCAATGATATGTCCTGTTTAATGGGGGGAGATACAGAGTAAAGCTGTCTCGACACTGTCTGCATTAATGACTCCCAGAACAGGTACAGCATGGGGAGAGCTCTCTATGATGGTGCAGTCAAATAGCCGAAGGATAGGTATTCCCCAAGCAGAGGCTCAGAGTAAGCTAAGTTTAAACTGTCTCCATCACACACCCCACACACAGATACAAAGACACAGTCCTGAACTCTCAACCGTGGTACAACAGGTTCAGTCCATCACTGACTCTACATTCTCTACTCTACACTTCCACTAATTCAACACCAAGTTCTTTGTTTGATTCTCTCTGTTCTGTTGTCATTCTCTGCTGGATTCCTGGTTCTGAGCATCCTAATGAACAGATGTTCTAATTCCACCGGCCATGTCCTGCTCCTAAACACAGCCTCTGATTTCATTCTGGTGTGTGATGCAGGAGCCCCACACTGTCAGGGAAGGTGAATCTCTCACGTACTAACTCTCTTTCTATCTCTGTCTCACGCACAATCTCACTGTTTTTCTCACTCTCATGTAAAATCTCACAATTTCTTTCTCCTTCCCATGTACGATATCACCACCTCCCTCTCTCTCTCTCAGCACGTCTCATACATAATCGAGTCATTGAGTGTACAGCACGGAAACAGACCCTTCGGTCCAACCCGGGCATGCTGACCAGATGTCCCATCCCAATCTAGTCCCACCTGCCAGCACCTGGCCCAAATTCCTCCAAATTCTTCCTATTTTTATATCCGTCCAAATGCCTCTTCAGTGTTGCAATTGTACCAGCCTCCACCACTTCCTCTGGCATTCATTCCATTCACGTGCCACCCTCTGTCTGAAAATGTTGCCCCTTAGGTCTCTTTTATATCTTTCCCCTCTCACCTATGCCCTCTAGTTTTGGACTCCACCACACGGGGGAAAATACTCTTTCTGTTCATCTTATCCATGCTCCTCATGATTTTATAAACCTCTATAAGGTCCCTCCTCCAGCCTCCAACGCTCCAGAGAAAACAGCCCCAGCCAATTCACCCTTTTCCCATAGCTCAAATCCTCCAACCCTGGCAACATCCTTGTAAATCTTTTCAAGTTTCACAACATCTTTCCAATAGGGAAGAGACTAGAATTGCACGCAATATTCCAACAGTGGCCTAACCTGTACAGCCGCAACATGACCTCCCAACTCCTGTACTCAATACTCTGACCAATAAAAGAAAGCGTACCAAACGCCTTCTTCACTATCCTATTTACCTGCGACTCCACTTTCCATGAGCTATGAACCTGCAGTCCAAGGTCTCTTTGTTCAGCAGCACATTCTAGAACTTTACCATTAAGTGTATAAGTCCTGCTAAGATTTGCTTTCCCAAAATGCAGCACCTCGCATTTAACTGAATTAAACACCATCTGCCACTTCTCAGCCCATTGGCCCATCTGGTCAAGATCCTGTTGTAATCTGAGGCAACCCTCTTCACTGTCCACTACACCTCCAATTTTGGTGTCATCTGCAAACTTACTAACTGTACCTCTTATGCTCGCATCCAAGTCATTTATTTAAATGACAAAAAGTAGAGGACCCAGCACCGATCCTTGTGGCACTCCATGGTCACAGGCCTCCAGTCTGAAAAACAACCCTCCACCACCACGCTCTTTCTTCTACCTTTGAGCCAATTCTGTCTCCAAATGGCTAGTTCTCCCTGTATTCCATGAGATCTAACCTTGCTAATCAGTCTCCCATGGGGAACCTTGTCGAATGCCTTACTGAAATCCATACAGATCACATCCACCGCACTGCCCTCATCAAGCCTCTTTGCTACTTCTTCAAAAAACACAAGTTTGTGAGACATGATTTCCCACACACCAATCCATGTTGACGATCTTAATCAGTCCTTGCCTTTCCAAATACATGTACATCCTGTCCCTCAGGATTCCCTCCAACAACTTTCCCACCACCGAGGTCAGGCTCACTGGTCTGCAGTTCATTGGCTTGTCCTTGCCATCCTTCTTAAACAGTGGCACCACGTTTGCCAACCTCCAGTCTTCTTGCACCTCTCCTGTGTATATCAATGATACAAATATCTCAGCAAGAGGCCCAGCAATCACTCCTCTGGCTTCCCAGAGAGTTCTTGGGTACACCTGATCAGGTCCTGGGGATTTATCCACCTTTACCCGTTTCAAGACATCCAGCACTTTCTCCTCTGTCATCTGGACATTTTGCAAGATGTCACCATCTATTTCCCTACATTCTATGTCTTCCATATCCTTTTCCACAGAAAACACTGATGCAAAATTCTCATTTAGTATCTCCCCCATTTTCGGCGTCTCCACTCAAAGGCCACCTTGCTGATCTTTGAGGGGCCCTATTCTCTCCCGAGTTACCCTTTTATCCTTAATGTATTTGTAAAAACCCTTTGGATTCTCCTCAATTCTATTTGCCAAAGCTATCTCATGTCCCCTTTTTGCCCTCCTGACCTCCCTCTTCAGTATACTCCTACTGCCTTTATACTCTTCTAAGGATTCACTTGATCTATCCTGTCTGTACCTGACATATGCTTCCTTCTTTTTCTGAACAAAACCCTAAATTTCTTTAGTCATCCACATCCTGCTGGCCCCTCTCTCCCGTGAGAGCATTCTACGCGTTCTCTGAGACATCCTTGATCCTGGACACAGGGAAGCAACACACCATTTGCTTTCTCGCTGTTGGCCACAGAAATGTCTGTCTGTACTTCGGACTACAGAATCCCCTAACATAATTGATCTCTTGGAACCCGACGTAACCCTCATTGCATTAGAGCCAGTCTCAATACCAGAAACTTGGCTGTTTGTGCTACGTTCCCCTGAGAATCCATCACCCACTACATTTTCCAACCAGCAAACCTGTTTGAAATGGATATATCCACAAAAGACTCCTGAACTAGGTGCCTACCTCTCTTACCTTTCCTGCAGTTAACCCATCTATGTGACTGTATCTGAGACTTTCCCCCCTTCCTAGAACTGCCATCCATCATATACTGTTGCTGTTGCAAATTCCTCATTTTCAGACATTCAGACCCAGGCAGGTTTTGTCCCTGAGGGAGGGCAGGTTCAGATCTGCAGGAAGAATAGAAAAAGCAGAACGCTTCTGTCTAATGTGGTGGGAAAATCTGCAATTAATGTCTCGGGGGTTCAGCTGATCTTGTACACATATGTCAGAGAGTTAACCCAATGATAGTGTCAGGAAATAGGAGGACAAACATTATTTCAATGTAAGGGGACTAACAGGGAAGGTGGATGAACGCAGGGCATGGTTAGGAACATGGGGCTGAGATATCATAACGATGACAGAGACATGGTTCAGGGATGGACAGGACTGGCAGCTTAATGTTCCCTGATACCAATCCAATAGGGCAGGACAGGAAGGTGGGGGGCAAGACAGGGGAGGGAATGGCATTGTTGATCAGGGATAATATCACGGCTGTACTTGGGGAGGATATTCCTGAGAATACATGGAATGAAGTTATTTGGGTGGAACTGAGAAATGAGAAATGGATGATCACCTTATTGGGATTGTATTATAGACTGCAGGAGAAAGTGATACTGGAGGTCAGAGTCGAGAGTGTGGTGCTGGAAAAGCACAGCAGGTCAGGCAGCATCCAAGGAGCAGGAGAATCGACGTTTCGGACGTTTCACTTTCCTGATGAATGGATTATGCCCGAAAAGGCAATTCTCCTGCCCTTCGGATGCTGACTGACCTGCTGAGCTTTTCCAGCACCACACTCATGTACTATACCCTTATTCAGCAGGAAATCGAAGTGTCAGTGGGGGAGCACTTTGGGGGCAGCGAACATAATTCTATAATTGTATTAGTTTTAAAACAACGATGGAAAAGGATAGGCTGGATCTAAAAGTTAAAGTTCTAAATGGGAGGAAGGCCAATTTTGAATTGGGGGAGGGGTGATTTGCAGATAAAGGGATGGTTGGAAAATGGGAAGCCTTTGAAAATGAGACGACAAGAGTCCAGGGAGAATATGTTGCTGTTAGCGGGAATGGTAAGGAAAGGCAAGGTATAGGGAAAGCTGGATGACGGGAGATATTGAGGTTTTAGTTAAGAAAGGAAACACATGTCAGGGATAGATAGCAGAAATCGAGTTAATCCTTGGAGGAGGGTAATGGCTGCAGGAGTATACTTAAGAGGGAAATCAGGAGGGCAAAAAGGAGACATGTGATAGATTTGGCAAATAGGGTTAAGGAGAATTCCCAAGGGATTGTATCAATACATTAATGACAAAAGGGTAACTAGGGAGACAATAGGGCTCCTCAAAGATCAGCAGGGCAGCCTATGAGTGGTACTGCTGGAGATGGGGGTAGATATTAAATGAGTAATTTGCATCAGTGTTTACTGTGTTTTCAGAGTGGAGGCCTGTGACCAGTGGTGTGCCACAAGGATCAGTGCTGGGTCCACTGCTTTTTATCACTTATATAAATGGTTTGGGTGTGAATGCAGGAGGTATCGTTAGTAAGCTTGCAGATGACACCAGAATTGGGGGTGTAGTAGACAGCAAAGAAGGTTAGCCCAGAGTACAGCAGGATCTTGATCAGAGGGGCCGATGGGTCAAGGAGTGGCAGGTGGAGTTTAATTTAGATCAATGTGAGGTGCTGCATTTGGAATGTGAAATCAAGGTGTTATACACTTAATGGTCAGGTCGAGGGGAGTGTTGCTGAACCAAGAGACCTTGGCATACAGCTTTATAGCTCCTGGAAAGTGGAGTCACAAGCAGATAGGATAGTGAAGAAGCATTTGGTATGCTGTCCATTATTGGTCAGAGTATTGAGTATAGGGGTTGGGAGGTCACGTTGCGGCTGTACAGGACAATGGTTCGACCACTTTGGAATATTGTGTGCAATTCTGGATGATGTCACAGAAATGTGAAGCACAGGCATTCCCCAAGCAGAGACGCAGAGTTCAACTCAGTTTAAACTGTCTCCATCAAATGTATCCCACATACAGACACAAACAAACTCTTGACTTTGTTCCAACAGGGTCGGTATATCACTGGCTCTGTATTCTCAACTGTAATCTCCCACAAATTCAGCACCGAGTTCTTTGTTTGATTCTCTCTGTTCTGCTGTCATTCTCTGATGGATTCCTGGATCTGAATGTCCTCATGAACAGACGTTCTAATTCCACGGGCCATGTCCTGCTCCTGAACACAGCGTCTGATTTCATTGCGGTGTGTGATACAGGAGTCCCTTGGGGACAGGGGGAGGTCAGTCTCTCTCATGTATAATCTCACTATCACTCTCTTGCACACAATCTCTCTTTCTCTATCTCTCTCTCTCTCTTTCCCCCTCTCCCATAAATGATCTTGCTTTCATTCTTGTGTCTAAATGAACCAAGGGACATGAGGGGGAGGATGGGATTAGAGAATTGCACTCGATGATCGCACTCACTCTCTCACACTCTCTCACAGTCTCTCCTGCACCTACTCTCACACATGCAAGTGACTCTGTGTGTGAGTGTGAATCTGTGTGTGCATGCATTTCTGGTGTCCTTCCTATCAGAAGGATGTTGTGAAACTTGCAAGGGTTCAGAATAGATGCACAAAGATGTTGCCAGGGTTGGAGGATTTGAGCTATAGCAGAGACTGAACAGGTGAAGGCTGTTCTCTCTTGAGCGACAGAGGCTGAGGGGTGACCTGATAGAGGTTTATAAAATCATGAGGGGCATGATAGGATAAATAGACAAAGTCTCTTCTCTGGGGTGGGGGAGTCCAGGACTAGAGGGCAAAGGTTTAGGGTGAGAGGGGAAAGATATGGAAAAGAAGCCTAAGTGGCAACCTTTTCACACAGAGGGGGGTATGTGTGTGGAATGAGCTGCCAGAGGAAGTGGTGGAGGCTGGTACAATTGTAAAATTTAAAAGACATCTGGATGGGTGTAGGAAAAGGAAGGGTTTGGAGGGATATGGGCCGGGTGCTGGCAGGTGTACATCTCTCTGATTCTATGACTCTACTTGGCATCAGCCTTCCCAGTAGAACACCACTGTGTACACCAGCCCCTCTTCCCTGCATTAGACCCAGAGCCTTGACATTTCAACTGCTCCTCCAAGTGATTTTTAAAGGATATGACATCGACTATCCTCTCAGGTAATACATTCCAGATCCCCAACACCCTCTGGGTGATAGTGCCCCTCAAATCCCCTCGAACCCTGCTGCCTTTCACCTTAAAGTGAGCCCCCCGCACTGTTAGTGACCCTGTGATTAAGGGCGACTGTTGCTTCGTATCCAGGCTGTCCGTGCCCCTCATACCCTTATACACCTCTATCAGGTCCCCCCTCAATCCTCCCTGCTCCAAAGAAAACAGCCCAAACTTAGCCAGCCTCTCTTCATCGCTGAACTGTTTCAACCCAGCCAACATCCTGGGGAATCTCCTCTGTACCCCATCTGGTGCAATCTGGGGCCCAGCAATCACTTCCTGAGCTTCCTACAAATTTCAGGGGAACACCTCATCAGGTGCTGGGGATTTATCCACTTTTATGTGTTTCAAGACATCCAGCAGCTTCTCCTCTGTAATATGGACATTTTTCAACAAAACCCCACATTCCATATCTTCCATCTCCTTCTCCACAGTAAACACTGATGCAAAATACTCATTTAGTATCACTCCCATCTCCTGTGGCTCCACACAGGGGCAGACCTTTCTGATCTTTGAGAGGCCCTACTCCCCACCATCATTATTCTTTCATACTTAATGTATTTGTGACATCCCTTTGGAGGTTTTAACGTACAAAAATCGATCATTGTTCAGAGGAACAATTGGGACTCAGGGTCTGTTCTCAAAGGAGTTCAGAAGGATGGTGATGATCACATTGAAACCTACAGAATTCTGACAGGCCTGGATAAAATGGACGTGGTGGAGATATTTCCACGAGGAGTGGGGGCTAGGACCCGAGGGCACAGCCTGAGAGTGAAGGGGTAACCCTTTTGAACTGAGATGAGGAAGAATTTCTTCAGCCAGAGAGTGGTGTCTCTGTACAACTCACTGCTGCAGAAGGCTATGGAGGCCACGTCACTGAGTGTGTTTAAAATAGTGACAGATAGGTTCTCCATTAGTGCGGGGGACCATAGGTTAGGGTGGAGAAGACAGGAGAATGGAGTTGAGAACCATATCAGCCATGATCCAATGGGAAGCAGACTCGATGGGCCAACTCTGCTCCTGTATCTGATGGTCCAACATGACAGTGTGAACAACTCCAATCTCAATCATGAATCTGTGACATCAAAAGACATGATGGAGATATTAACAGCAAATATAAATGCAGTTGAATGTTTTTAGGATGAATTTCACCAAATCATAAAGAAGGACACATCAAACATCATGGAGCTGTCAGCTTCTGTAACTCGCCCAGTGATTGTGTCTGGATCTGTCATCACTGCTCGAGCAGTTGCAGCTTTGATTGCAGCCTATTTGTAATGTCAGCTGCTGCTGTCTGGTGTGTTGTCTCTGAGGTGATCTACATCATGAAATGTTGGCTCATGGTTTGGTCTATCTGTTACAGAGCAGAGGCTGACACCCCTCTGATAATAAAACTGAAACATCCAGAAAAGATCGTCTCGTAATCTAATAAAAATAAATGTGAAAGGTGATATAACATACTTCTCACCCCCAATCTGTTCCTATAGAATCCATAGAATCCCTACAGTGTGGAAACTGGCCCTTCGGCCCAACATGTCCACACCGACCTTCCGAAGACTAAGCCACCCAATCCCATTCCCTCACTACTGTACCCTAAACTGCACATCCCTGGGCACTGTGGGACAATTTAGCATGGCCAATTCATCCTAACCTACACATCCCTGTGCACTATGGGACAATTTAGCATGGCCAATTCACCCTAACCTGCACATCCCTGTGCACTATGGGACAATTTAGCATGGCCAATTCAACCTAACCTGCACATCCCTGTGCACGATGGGACAATTTAGCATGGCCAATCCGCCCTAACCTACACATCCCTGTGCACTATGGGACAATTTAGCATGGCCAGTTCACCCTAACCTGCATAACCCTGGACACTGTTGGATAATTTAGCATGGCCAACCCGCCTAACCTGCACATCCCTGACACTATGGGACAATTTAGCATGGCCAATCCACCCCAACCTGACACTATGGGATAATTTAGCATGGCCAATGCACCCTAAACGACACATCCCTGAACACTATGGGACAATATAGCATGGCCAATCGACCCAAACCCGCACTTCCCTGAACACGATGGGACAATTTAGGATGGCCAGTTCACCCCAATCTGCATATCCCTGACACTGTTGGACAATGTAGCATGGCCAATGCACATCTTTGGACTGTGGGAGGAATTCGGAGCACCCAGATGAAACCCACGCCGACACGGGGAGAATGCGTTAACTCCACGCAGACAGTCGCCTGAGGTGGAAATCGAACCCGAGTCCGTGGCGCTGTGAGGCAGCAGTGTTCCATATTACCATTTTAACAGACCACCTTTGTGACACACCTCACCCTGTCTCCTTCAAAAAATGATTACAGCCGTAAACATGGGATATGGGCCAAATGCTGGCAAATGGGATTCGATTAAATGATGATATCTGCTCGGTATGGAAGAGTTGCACCAAAGGATCTGTTTCCGTGCTGTCCAACTCTCTGACTGTGTGAATGGGGATATGGTTCCCAGTCAGTGTGTTGGAGTTGGGCTGGGAGCTTCTTATGTGCCGATTCTTTTGCTTCCCTGAGCGTCCATGTCATGGGTTGGGGAGGGTTTTCTGCACCACTCTTGCTTTGGTACTGCATTGCATCTTGTCCCAGTGCTGTTGCAGGCATTTTAGATGGGTTCATGACCATTGTAACATCTTGTGCCTTCAGTCATTCCTTGATGTTACAGGGACTGAATCGAATTGGCTAATGGCTGATGTTCATGATGCTGGGAATCTCATGGGGGAGACCGAGATGGATCACCCACTTGGCACTTCTGGCTGAAGGTGTTGTAGATGCTTCAGCCTGATCTTTTGGACCTGATGGGTTGGGATCCTCCAGGCAATGAGGTTGGAGGTGATTGACCTCCCCCAATTAATGATTTAATTGTCCACCATTAGTCACAACTGAATATTGAACACTGTGTAGAATTACTTAGCCCTGCCTACTGCAAGTTGATTTCCCACTGTTGAGCAACCCTTTGTTGTGACATTAGTAAATTAACTCCGAGTTTTGAGTATGTTTGGTATTTCTCTGTGGTAGCCCTCCTACACTTCACATTTTACCTGATTTGATAATGTCAACAAAGCCAGTTCTTCTGTAACATGATGATTGCATTAGTCGTAAAGATGTACAGCACGGAATCAGACCCTTCACTCCAACTCATCCATGTTGACCAGATCTCTGAATCTAATGTAGTCCCATTTGCCAGTGCCTGGCCCTTATCACTCTAAACCCTTCCTATTGATGTACACATCCAGATGCCTTTTAAATGCTGTAATTGTAGCAGCCTCCACCTCTTCCTTTAGCAGCTCATTCTATGCACACACCACTCTCTGCATAAAAAACGTTGCTCCTTAGGTCCCTTTTGAATCTTTCCCCTGTCCCCCTGAACCTGTGCCCTCTAGGTTTGAACACCCCCACCCCTGGGCAATGACTTCATCTGTTTATCCTGTCCATGACTCTCATGATTTTATAAAACTCTATAAGGTCACCTGCAGCCTCTGATGCTCCAGGGAAAACAGCCCCAGCGTATTCAGTCTCTCCCTATAGCTCAAATCATCCAACCCTGACAGCATCCCTGTAAATCTTTTCTGACTCCTTTCAAGATTCACAACATTCTTCCGATAGGAGGGAGACCAGAATTGCACACAATATTCCTAAAGTGGCCGAACCAATGTCCTGTACAGCCGCAACATGACCTCCCAACTCCTACACTTGATGCTGTGACCAATAAAGGAAAGCATACCAAGCGCCTTCTTCACTATCCTGTCTCCCTGCGACTCCATTTTCAAGGAGCTATAAACTTGCACTCCATTCATGTGCAACTCCATGTTACAGTAAAATCACACTTCAGGAACAGCACTTAACGTGTTGGTGCCAATTATGTTGCAGCCAACACACATTTTAAAAGTTCACATTGTCAAAAGTGTCCCCAATTCTTCAATCGTGTTACAGCAAATTCATGTTGATGAAACATACGTTATAACAGAATGACCTGCAATTGTCTCCTGAGGGATTCAAGGTTAAAAAAAAATCAATTGGAATTCTGGACAAAAAGAACAAACAATCTGAAGAAATGGTGGTAAGGAATTGATAAGAGTTTTATGCACCAGTGATATAGATGTGTAATGTTCATATTAATATCAAAATCTCTCCACAGTTTCAAGATCAGATCATCAAAACTTGAAACAAACACAATGAGCATTACAGAAACTCAGCAGGTCTGGCAGCATGTGTGGAGAGAGAAACACTGTTAACATTGAGTCTAATGTGACTCATCTCACGACATCAAAAATGACCAATTTGACAACCTCGTGATGTTTACAAGGGATTTGGGATCCACAGTGTCACTAACATCTGTCTTCTCTAGTAAGTTTTCTTTGTAATAAGTTAATTAAACTTTGCTTAACAAAGTAATCTCAAAGATTTTGTCTTCTAGGAGACTAATGTAGGAGCAGGGAGATTTGTGAGAGCTGCTCAGGAGGGTTGAAACGAGTAGTTTAGGGGAGGATCCAGGGAATTAGTGAGGAAAGAGATCACTCTGAGACTGAGTTACAACTCACACAACACCAGGTTATAGTCCAATAGGTTTATTTGGAAACACTAGCTTTTGGAGCGCTGCTCCTTCATCAGGTGGTTGTGGAGTACACAATTGTAAACACAGAATTTATAGCAAAAGATTACAGTGTGATGTAACTGACATTATATATTGGAAAATATCTTGATTGTTAAGTCTCTCATCTGTTGGAATGACCATGATAGTTTCACTTGGTTCATATGTAAATCACAAAATTCTTTTTAAAAGTTACATTCTCAGGTTAACTGTAACAATTGGTGTCAGCCCCCTGTGTTCTGTTGTCTGTGCCACAATATTTAGACTGATTCTAATCTAAAAAATGAGTTAACAGAGCCTTACAAGTATTCATGCAGTTTTTGAGCAAAGTACAATGTAACTCTGCAAATACAAATTCACCCCACAAACGTATATGTGTATATGTGCATGTGTGTGTGTGTGTGTGTGTGTGTATAGATGTGTTTATATGTGTGAGTATAGGAGTGCGTGTGTGTGTGTGTGTGTGTATATAGACAACGCTGGTTGAGTCACATGAGTACCGTAATGACCTCCTTAGGAGTCAGACACGTGCTGCAACCGACAGGGTACCCTTCGTTATCCAGTACTTCCCAGGAACCGAAAAACTACACCATGTTCTTCGCGACCTGCAACACATTATCAATGAGGATGAGCACCTCACCAAGACCTTCCCCACACCTCCACTTCTCACCTTTAAATACCCGCCAAACCTCAAACAGATCATTGTTCGTAGCGAACTGCCAAGCTGTCAGGACAACTCCATACAACCCTGTCACGGTCGGCGCTGCAAGACATGTCAGAGTGTGGACATGGATACCATCATTACGCGTTGGACACCTCCCACTATGTACGTGGCAGGTACTCATGTGACTCAGCCAACGTTGTTTATCTTATACACTGCAGGCAGGGATGTCCCGAGGCCTGGTACATTGGGGAGACCGAGCAGAGGCTACGGCAACAGGAATGGACCCCGCAAAACAATCAACAGACAGGAGTGTTCCCTCTTAGTTGGAGAACATTTGACCTCGGACCTTCGGGTGACAATCCTCCTAGGCGGACTTTGGGACAGGCAGCAGCGAAACGTGGTCGAGCAGATGTGAAAGCTAATTTCAGTTCCCATAGGGAGGCCCTCAACAGGGACCTTGGGTTCATGTCACATTGCAGGTGACCACCACACTATATACGCACACACACACACGTTTGTGGGGTGAATTTGTATTTGCAGAGTTACATTGTACTTTGATCAAAACCTGGATGAATCCATCTCTGTTAACTCATTTTTTTAGATTAGAATCAGTTGAAATATTACGGCACAGACAACAGAACACAGGAGGCTAACACCTACAACATCTTCTCTGGCCTGACATCAATTGTTACAGTTTACCTGAGGATGTAACTTTTAAAAAGAGTTTTGTGAATTACATATGAACCAAGTGAAACTATCATGGTCATTCCAACAGATGAGAGACTTAACAATCAAGCTATTTTCCAATGTATAATGTCAGTTACATCACACTGTAAACTTTTGCTATAAATTCTGTGTTTTACAATTGTGTACTCCACAACCACCTGATGAAGGAGCAGCGCTCCGAAAGCTAGTGCTTCCAATTAAACCTAATGGACTATAACCTGGTGTTGTGTGATTTTTAACTTTGTACACCCCAGTCCAACACCAGCATCTCCAAATCAATCTGAGACTGGTACAGTTGGGAAAAGGAGTGAGACAAACAGTCAGGGCAGGCAGGACAAAAACAGAGAACAAGGTAGGATTGATAAATTAAACTGCATTTATTTCAATGCAAGAAGCCTAATTGGGAAGGCAGATGAATTGAGGGCATGGTTAGGGATATGGTACTGGGGCATCATAGCAATTACAGAGACGTGGCTCAGGGACAGACAGGACTGGCAGCTTAATGTTCCAGGATACAAATGCTGTAGGAAGGATACAAAAGGGGGTGGAGAGGAGGGGGAGCAGTGTTTCTGATAAGGGTGAACATTATGGCTGTACTGAGGGAGGATATTCCTGGGAATGCATCCAAGGAAATTATTTGGGTGGAACTGAGAAATAGGAAAGAGATGATGACCTTCTTGGGATTATATTCTCGAACACCCCAAGAGGCAGTGAGAAATTGCAAAACAAATCTTTAAGGAGATCTCAGTTATGTGTAAGAAAAGTAGGATGGTAATTTCCAAACATAGACCTGGACTGCCATAGTTTTCAGGGTTTAGTGTACAAGAAAATGTTGTGATTCAGCATCTGGATGGACCTACAAGAGAAGCTAGAAAACGTGACCTCCTCTTGGGAAATAAGGCAGGGCAGGTGACTGAGGTGTCAGTGGGGGAGTACTTCGGGGCCAGTGACTGTAAATCTGTTAGTTTTAAAATAAATTAGTGATGGAAAAGGATAGACCGCATCTAAAAGTTGAAGTTCAAAATTGGATGAAGGCCAAATTGAACGGTATTAGGTAAGAACATTCAAAAGTTGAGTGGGGACAGATGTTCAAAGGGAAAGGGAAGGTTGGAAAATGAGAAGCCTTCTGAAATGTGATTTTGAGAGTCCAGAGACAACATATTCCTGTTCGGGTGAGAGGCAAGGCTGGGAGGTGTAGGGAATGATGGGTGATGAGAGAAATCGAGGCTTTGGTATAGAAAAAGAAGGAAACGTGTCCAGGGTCGACAACAGAGATTGAGTCAATTGTAAAAGAGTATAAAGGCAGTAGGAGCATAATTAAGAGGGAAATCAGGAGGGCAAAAAGGGGACATGAGATAGCTGTGGCAAACAGGGTTAAGGAGAATCCAAAGAGATATTATGACTATATGAAGGACAAAAGGATAACGAGGGAGAGAACAGCGTCCCATCAAGATCAGCAAGAGAGCCCACGTGTGGAACTGTAGGAGATGGGGGAAGATATTAAATGAGTATTCTGCATCAGACAGTGGTTAGGCCATTTTTGGAATATTGCTTGCAATTCTGGTCTCCTTCCTATCAGAAGGATGTTGTGAAACGTGCAAGGGTTCAGAAAAGATTCACAAAGATGTTGCCAGGGATGGAGGATTTGAGCTATAGGAGAGGCTGAATAGGCTCGGGCTGTTTTCTCTGGAGCATCGAAGGCTGAGGGGTGACCTGATCGAGGTTTATATAATCATGAGGGGCATAGATAGGATAAACAGACAATGTCTCTTCCCTGGGGTGGGGGAGTTCAGAACTAGAGAAGCATCGGTTTAGGGTGAGAGGGGAAAGATTTAAAAGAGACCTGAGGGGCAACCTTTCCCACAGAGGGTAGTACGTGTGTGGAATGAGCTGCCAGAGGAAGTGGTAGAGGCTGGTACAATTGTAACATTTAAAAGGCATCTGGATGGGTATATGAACAGGAAGGGTTTGGAGGGATATGGGCCGGGTGCTGGCAGGTGGGACTAAATTGGGTTGGGATATCTGGTCAGCATGGATGGGTTGGATCGAAGGGTCTGTTTCCGTGCTGTATACTCAATGACTCTATTATGTATGAGAGACGTGCTGAGAGAGAGGGAGATGGTGATATCGTACATGGGAAGGAGAAAGAAATTGTGAGATTTTACATGAGAGTGAGAAAAACAGTGAGATCGTGCATGAGACAGAGATAGAAAGAGAGTTAGTACGTGAGAGATTCACCTTCCCTGACAGTGTGGGGCTCCTGTATCACACACCAGAATGAAATCAGACGCTGTGTTTAGGAGCAGGACATGGCCGGTGGAATTCGAACATCTGTTCATTAGGATGCTCAGAACCAGGAATCCAGCAGAGAATGACAACAGAACACAGAGAATCAAACAAAGAACTTGGTGTTGAATTAGTGGAAGTGTAGAGTAGAGAATGTGGAGTCAGTGATGGACTGAACCTGTTGTACCACGGTTGAGAGTTCAGGACTGTGTCTTTGTATCTGTGTGTGGGGGTGTGTGATGGAGACAGTTTAAACTTAGCTTACTCTGAGCCTCTGCTTGGGGAATGCCTATCCTTCGGCTATTTGACTGCAACATCATAGAGAGCTCTCCCCATGCTGTACCTGTTCTGGGAGTCATTAATGCAGACAGTGTCGAGACAGCTTTACTCTGTATCTCCCCCCATTAAACAGGACATGTAGTTGGAATGTGCAGATGATAGGAGAAAGTGAGGACTGCAGATGTTGGAGTATCAGAGCTGAAAATGTGTTGCTGGAAAAGCGCAGCAGGTCAGGCAGCATCCAAGGAACAGGAAATTCGACGTTTCGGGCATAAGTCCTTCATCAGGGAGGGCTTATGCCCGAAACATCGAATTTCCTGTTCCTTGGATGCTGCCTGACCTGCTGCGCTTTTCCAGCAACACATTTTCAGCATGTGCAGAGTATACACAAATTGCCAATGGAGTATTCAGGAAAGAGCAGTAGACTTTCAGAGGATCCAAGCAGGTGCTGTTTACTGTCGTTGGGAAGTTGTCTGAGGATGAAAGTGGTCCACAGGATTGCTGATGTCATCTCAGTAAAACACTCACAGAGAGACCTCCTTCCTGTTGTTGGCCAATGAATATGAAGCACAGAATTCCAGTGAAATAGGCCTGTGAGGGCTGAGGGCTTTCTCTGTTTGTCATAAAGAGCAAAATGGTCACCCAATGTCCTTGGGGGAAGAGGCCTGGCCTGGATTTAACCCAAATCACAGCCTGACACTGCAACCCCACAAAGTAACTGAGGGATGGACATTTATAAATCACATTCCATGCCTTCAGTGTCATCTCAAACTGGGTTCGAGGGAATGGAGCAGTTTTGCAGTGTCCTCAGTGTGTGATTGAGGGAGATGGCAACAGAGATGGAGGGGGAGGGAAAGATGGCAACAGAGAGAGAGTGTGAGGTGGCGGGGAAATGGTGACACAGGGAGGGGGGGGGAGGGTGAGATAGCGACACAGAGGGGGAGGAGATGGTGACAGAGAGAAAGAGGTGGAGATAAACACACAAAGAGAGAGATGGGGAGATGGTGACAGAGAGAGAGAGAGGGAAATAGTGACAGAAAGAGAGGAAGAGATGGTGACACAGAGAGGGGCAGATGGTAACACAGAGAGAGAGAGGGGGAGATGGTGACACAGAGAGAGAGGGGGAGATGGTGACACAGAGAAGGGGGATTTGGTGACACAGAGTGAGACAGGACCAGGAGAGAGACAGGCCGGGAGAGCGAGTCAGGGAGACCCCCAGTCACAAACTGAATTGTGAAATTGCTGGCACTATTGGGACCTTGCTGTGTGAGAAGTACATGGGGGAGGGTAACGTGCTTATGGAGGGGTTGTTGCTGGGGATGGGGTGGAGTGTTCTGGCGTGGGACAAAGACGGTGAAATACCCCAAGGGGGCCACACCCAGCTGCCTGTGGGATCTTGCTGTGCACCCCTCTGCCTGTGGGTCACCCCTTACACATCAGAGCAGCCTGTGAACAGAGCCCGGGCTCTCTTTGCTGATGGTCTGACAGTGGGAGGGGGTGTATCATTTCCCACTTCCCCCAAGACAGACCTCACTCTTCCCCCACCCATCCTCTCCTCCCCCTCCCCTCAGAATGTGGTATTGACCTGGTTAATGGCTACAGGAAAAGGAGATGGGAACCCACTTTAAATGGGAGGGAGGGAGGGAGGAGAGGAGAGGGCATTTCTGTCAGAACGGAGGGGGAATGGAGAGAGAGAGAGGTGGAGAGAGAGGGACAGGTGGGGGTTGGGGTGGAGAGAGGGCAGAGGGGGTGTGGGAGAGACATAGATCAATTCTCGAGAGCAGGAGAAAGCTGAGCAGAGATGGAAACGTAGATAGGGGCAGAGAGAGGGGGAGAGAGGGAGGGTGGGGAGGAGTGAGTGAGAGTGTGAGAGAGAGGGAGAGAGCTGACTGTCCCAGTGGAAGGTTCATGGTTTAAAACGGGTTTGAAGCCTGGGGTTAAAGTAACCGAGGACTCGGGATTGTGACACAAACAGGTTAATCCCCAGGATCTGGGAGGCAGGATTCCCTGAGGAGGGAATTGAAACCTTCAAATGGAAACTCTCTCCAAAGACCTGTTCTCATGTCAGAGTGATGTGAGAGGTGTATAGGCCAGGGGGATAAAATGTGATAATCACAGAAATACATACAGGATGGCCATTTCAATTCAATTCACTGTGTATCTGGGAGGGGGGTCTCTGTCTGTCTCTCCAGGTTTCTTTTGTGGAGTTTTCAAACAAATAAAACCGACCCACACACAACAAAATGAGCTGTCACTATTTAATAATTAGAGTGGTGCTGGAAAAGCACAGCAGTTCAGGCAGCATCTGAGGAGCAGGAAAGTCAACGTTTCAGGCAAAAGCCCTTCATCAGGAATAGAGGCAGAGTGCCTGCAGGGTGGAGAGATAAATGAGAGGAGGGTGGGGGTGGGGAGAAAGTAGCATAGAGTGCAATAGGTGAGTGGGGGTGGGGATGGAGGTGATAGCTGAAAATGTGTTGCTGGAAAAGCGCAGCAGGTCAGGCAGCATCCAAGGAACAGGAAATTCGACATTTCGAGCATAAGCCCTTCATCAGGAATCATCAGGAATGGCTAATGCCCGAAATGTCGAATTTCCTGTTCCTTGGATGCTGCCTGACCTGCTGCGCTTTTCCAGCAACACATTTTCAACTCTGATCTCCAGCATCTGCAGACCTCACTTTCTCCTCGATTGAGGTGATAGGTCAGGGAGGAGGCTGGTGCGGATAGGGAGATAGGCAGGTAGGACAGGTCATGGGGACAGTGCTGAGCTGGAAGTTTGGACCTGGGGTGAGGTGGGGGAGGGGTAAATGAGGAAACTGGTGAAGTCCACATTGATGCCCTGGGGTTGAAGTGTTCCGAGGCGGAAGATGAGGCGTTCACCTGGACCATCTCTGACCTCTCCATCTCCATTAATGACGACTGATTTGACACTGACATTTTATACAAACCCACCAACTCCCACAGCTCCCTGGATTATACCTCTTCCCACCCTACCTCCTGCAAAAATGTCATCCCGTATTCCAATTCCTCCGCCTCTGCCGTATCAGCTCCCAGGAGGACCAGTTCCATCACAGAACACACCAGATGGCCTCCTTCTTCATCATCCACAATTTCCCTTCCCACGTGGTTAATGATGCCCTTCAACGCATCTCATCCAAATCCTGCAGCCCGCCCTCAAACCCCACCCCCTCCAACCGTAACAAGGACAGACCCCCCTGGTGTTCACCTTCCACCCTACCAACCTTCGCATAAAGCACATCATCCAACGATATTTCCGCCACCTCCAAACAGACCCCACCACCAGGGATATATTTCCCTCCCCACCCCTTTCCGCCTTCCTCAAAGACCGTTCCCTCCGTGACTACCTGGTTAGGTCCACGCCCCCTACAACCCACCCTCCCATCCTGGCACCTTCCCCTGTCACCGGAAGGAATTGCAAAACCTGCGCCCACACCTCCTCCCTCACCTCCACCCAAGGCCCTAAAGGAGCCTTCCACATCCATCAAAGTTTTACCTGCACATCCACCAATATCATTTATTGTATCCGTTGCTCCTGATGCAGTCTCCTCTACATTGGGAGACTGGATGCCACCTAGCTGAGCGCTTCAGGGAACATCTCTGGGACACCCACACCAATCAACCCCACCGCCATGTGGCCCAACATTTCCATAAGGCCATTAGACATAGGAGTGGAAGTAAGGCCATTCAGCCCATCGAGTCCACTCCGCCATTCAATCATGGCTGTTGGGCATTTCAACTCCACTTACCAGCATTCTGCCCGTAGCCCTTAATTCCTTGTGACATCAAGAATTTATCAATCTCTGCCTTGAAGACATTTAGCGTCCCAGCCTCCACTGCACTCTGCGGCAATGAATTCCACAGGCCCACCACTCTCTGGCTGAAGAAATGTCTCCGCATTTCTGTTCTGAATTGACCCCCTCTAATTCTAAGGCTGTGTCCACGGGTCCTAGCCTCCTCGCTTAACGGAAACAATTTTCTAGCGTCCATCCTTTCCAAGCTATGTATTACCTTGTACGTTTCTATTAAATCTCCCCTTAATCTTCTAAACTGCAATGAATACAATCCCAGGATTCTCAGCCATTCGTCGTATGTTAGATCTACCATTCCAGGGATCATCCGTGTGAATCTCTGCTGGACACGTTCCAGTGCCAGTGTGTCCTTCCTGAGGTGTGGGGACCAAAACTGGACACAGTACTCCAAATGGGGCCTAACCAGAGCTTTATAAAGTCTCAGTAGCACAACGGTGCTTTTATATTCACCTCCCCCTCCCACTCAGCCAAGAACATGGAGGTCCTGGGCCTCCGTCACCGCCGCTCCCTCACCACCCACACCTGGAGGAAGAACGCCTCATCTTGGGCCTCAGAACACTTCAATCCCAGGGCATCAATGTGGACTTCACACATTTTCCTCATTTCCCCTTCCCCCCACCTTACCCCAGTTCCAAATTTCCAGCTCAGCACCGTCCCCATGACCTGTCCTACCTGCCTATCTCCCTTCCCACCTATCTGCTCCACCCTCCTCCCTGACCTATCACCTCCATCCCCAGCCCCATTCACCCATTGTACTCTTTGCTACCTTCCCCATCCTCCTCCCTGACCTATCACCTCCATCCCCACCCCCACTCACCTATTGTACTCTATGCTACTTTCTCCCCACCCCCACCCTCCTCTCATTTATTTCTCCACCCTGCAGGCACTCTGCCTCTATTCCTGATGAAGGGCTTTTGCCCTAAACATCGACTTTCCTGCTCCTCGGAGTCTGCCTGACCTGCTGTGCTTTTCCAGCACCACTCTAATCTGGACTCTGGTTTCCAGCATCTGCAGTCCTTGTTTTTACCCCGTCATTATTTAAAGTGGGGAGAGGGTGGGGTGGGGGGAGGTGAGGGAGGAGGGGAGGAATAAAGATTACAGTGTGCAGGATTAAATCAGAGAGAGTTATCAGAGATGGACAGAGTGCCAGTGGGGCAACAGAGAGGGGGAACAGAGAGAGCGGGGAACCGAGAGTGAGGGTACAACAGGGGGGGGGGTGGAACAGAGAGGGGGGAACAGAGAGAGAGAGGGGACAATGGAGGGTTGTGGAACAGAGAGAGAGGGGAAGCAGAGAGAGAGAGAGACAGGGAATGGGGGGAACAGAGGGAGAGGGGGACAGAGAGAGAGGGAGAGAGAGGAACGGAGAAGATGAGGGTATTGTTTGGGATTTGTCAAACAGTAGGATTGGTCCTTCTGTCATCATGGAGACAGGATCGAACCCTTAACCAGGGTCAGGAACACAGATGATCTATCTGTGGTCACACTGCTGCTTGTGGGATCTTGCTGTGCGTTTCTAGCCTCGGGCCAATTGCTCTTTAGTGATTTCTTTGTATTTCGCTGTTGCTTGATGTTCTGCAATGCATTAATGATGCAGTAATTAAACTGACCCAGTATCGCAGGGTAAAGTGGGAGACTGGGGAAGGCAGAGAGCAGTGGGATCTTGCTGTGCTCTTGGTGTCGCTGCTGTATTTTATTTCAAATTGCTTTTTATTTCCCTCTCAGTCTGTTCCCCCCGCCCCGAGGAGGGGATTAGATCCAGGAGCTGAAATTCAGGACGGTGCAGAGACAGAGGGAATCAAATCATTTCTGCCCGAGGAATCATCAGCCCAGAGCCAGAACCAGAGAGAGAGAGAGGGAGTGAGACAGCGAGAGGGAGAGAGAGAGAGACAGCGAGCTAGATAGAAAGACGGAGAGAGAGACAGTGAAGGAAAGAGAGACAGCGAGAGGGAGAGAGAGAGAGACAGCGAAGGAGAGAGAGCAACAGTGAGAGGGAGACAGAGACAGTGAGGGAGAGAGAGAGAGAGACAGCGAGGGACAGAGACAGAGAGTTTGGTTCTGGGAACCACACATACAGCAGGAAAATCCCGACAGATCCTCAGCAAATATCCCCCTCTCTTCCCAGCCCAGTGTGTGTCAGGAGGGGGCTACAGTCAGGCTCTTAGACCCTAGTGTGGGACCTCCCCCAGTTAATGATTTAATTGTCCCCCACCCGTCACAACCCAATGTGGAATGGCTGTGTAGGATTACTTATCCCTGCCTATTGCAAGTTGATTTCCCACTGTTGAGCAACCCTTTGTTGTGACATTAGTAAATTAACTCCTTGTTTGGAGTATGTTTGGTATTTCTCTGTGGTAGCCCTCCTACACTTCACATTTTACCTGATTTGATAATGCCAACACAACCAGTTCTTCTGTAACATGATGATTGCATTAGTCATAGAGATGCACAGCTCAGAATCAGACCCTTCACTCCAACTCGTCCATGTCAACCAGATACTCTACCTAACCTAGTCCCATTTGCCAGTGCCTGGCCCTTATCCCACTAAACCCTTCCTATTGATGTAGCTATTCAGATGCCTTTTAAATGCTGTAATTTTACCAGCTTCCATCTGTTCCTCTGGCAGCTCATTCCAAGCACACACCACTCTCTGTACAAAAAACGTTGCCCTTAGGCCCCTTTTAAATCTTTCCCCACTTATCCTGAACTGGTGCCCCCTAGTTTCGAACTCCCCCACCCCTGGGCAAAGACTTTGTCTGTTTATCCTATCCATGACTCTCATGGTTTTATAAAACTCTATAAGGTCTCCCCCAGCCTCAGACGCTCCAGGGAAAACAGCCCCAGCCTATTCAGTCTCTCCCTATAGCTCAAATCATCCAACCCTGACAACATCCCTGTAAATCTTTTCTGACCCCTTTCAAGATTCACAACATCCTTCCGATAGGAGGGAGACCAGAATTGCACACAATATTCCAAAAGTGGCCGTACTACTGTACAGCCGCAACATGACCTCCCAACTCCTACACTTGATGCTGTGACCAATAAAGGAAAGCATACCAAGTGCCTTCTTCACTATCCAATCTACCTGTGACTCCACTTTCAAGGAGCTATAAACTTGCACTCCATTCATGTGCAACTCCATGTTACAGTAAAATCACGCTTCAGGAACAGCACTTAACGTGTTGGGGCCAATCATATTG
>NW_026868326.1:52500-56150 GCF_020745735.1 Hemiscyllium ocellatum
TGGAGGGATATGGGCCGGGTGCTGGCAGGTGTACATCTCTCTGACTCTATGACTCTACTTGGCATCAGCCTTCCCAATAGAACACCACTGTGTATCCCAGCCCTCTTCCTGCATTAGACCAGACCTTAACATTTCAACTGCTCCTCCAAGTGCTTTTTAAAGGATATGACATCGACCACCCTCTCAGGTAGTACATTCCTGATCCCCCCACTGTCTGGGTGATAGTGGCCTTCAAACCCCTCCAAACCTCCTGCTTTCACCGTAAAATTTGCACTCACCCCCCCCCTTCCCCCCCCTGTTATTGACCCTGTGATTAAGGGGAACTATTGCTTTGTATCCAGGCTGTCCGTGCCCCTCATACTCTTATACACCTTATCAGGTCCCCCCCTCAATCCTCCCTGCTCCAAAGAAAACAGCCCAAACTTAGCCAGCCTCACTCATCACTGAACTGCTCCAACCCAGCCAACATCCTGGGGAATCTCCTCTGTACCCCATCTGGTGCAATCTGGGGCCAGCAATCACTTCCTGAGCTTCTACAAATTTCAGGGGAACACCTCATCAGTGCTGGGGATTTATCCACTTTTATGTGTTTTCTCCTCTGTAATATGGGCATTTTTCAACAAAACACCACGTTCCATATCTTCCATCTCTTCTCCACAGTAAACACTGATGCAAAATACTCATTTAGTATCTCCCCCATCTCCTGTGGCTCCACACAGGGGCAGACCTTTCTGATCTTTGAGAGCCCCTACTCCCCACCATCATTACTCTTTCATACTTAATGTATTTGTGATATCCCTTGGAAGTTTTAACGTACAAAAACCTATCATTGTTCAGAGGAACAATTGGACTCAGGGTCTGTTCTCAAAGGAGTTCAGGAGGATGGTGATGATCACATTGAAACTTATAGAGTTCTGACAGGCCTGGATAAAATGGACGTGGTGGAGATACTTCCACGAGGAGGGGGAGCTAGGACCCGAGGGCACAGCCTGAGAGTGATGGGTGACCCTTTTGAACTGAGATGAGGAAGTATTTCTTCAGCCAAGAGTGGTGTCTCTGTGCAACTCACTGCTGCAGAAGGCGATGGAGGCCACGTCACTGAGTGTATTTAAAACAGTGACAGATAGGTTCTCCATTAGTGAGGGGGACCTTAGGTTAGCGGGGGAGAGGCAGGAGAATGGAGTTGAGAACCATATCAGCCATGATCCAATGGGAAGCAGACTCGATGGGCCAACTCTGCTCCTGTATCTGATGGTCAACATGACAGTGTGAACAACTCCAATCTCAATCATGAATCTGAGACATCAAAAGACATGATGGAGATATTAACAGCAAATATAAATGCAGTTGAATGTTTTTAGGATGAAATTTCACCAAATCATAAAGAAGGACACATCAAACATCATGGAGCTGTCAGCTTCTGTAACTCGCCCAGTGATTGTGTCTGGATCTGTCATCACTGCTCGAGCAGTTGCAGCTTTGATTGCAGCCTATTTGTAATGTCAGCTGCTGCTGTCTGGTGGTGTTGTCTCTGAGGTGATCACATCATGAAATGTTGGCTCATGGTTTGGTCGATCTGTTACAGAGCAGAGGGTGACACCCCTCTGATAATAAAACTGAAACACCCAGAAAAGATCGTCTCGTAATCTAATAAAAATAAGTGTGAAAGGTGATATAAAATACTTCTCACCCCAATCTGTTCCTATAGAATCCATAGAATCCCTACAGTGTGGAAACTGGCCCTTCGGCCAACATGTCCACAACGACCTTCCGAAGACTAAGCCACCAATCCCATTCCCTCACTGCTGTACCCTAAACTGCACATCCCTGGGAACTGTGGGACAATTTAGCACAGCCAATTCATCCTAATCTACACATCCTGTGCACGATGGGACAATTTAGCACGGCCAATTTCATCCTAATCTACACATCCTGTGCACTATAAAAATTTAGCTTGGCCAATGCACCCTAAACCGACACATCCCTGAACACTATGGGACAATATAGCATGGCCAATCAACCCAAACCCGCACTTCCCTGAACACGATGCGACAATTTAGGATGGCCAGTTCACCCAAATCTGCATATCCCTGACACTGTTGGACAATGTAGCATGGCCAATGCACATCTTTGGACTGTGGGGAGGAATTCGGAGCACCCAGATGAAACCCACGCCGACACGGGGAGAATGCGTTAACTCCACGCAGATCGTTGCCTGAGGTGGAAATCGAACCCGAGCCGTGGCGCTGTGAGGCAGCAGTGTTCCATAATACCATTTTTACAGACCACCTTTGTGACACACCTCACCCTGTCTTCTTCAAAACATGATTACAGCCGAAACGTGGGATATGGGCCAAGCTGGCAAATGGGATTCGATATAAATGATGATATCTGGTCGGTATGGAAGAGTTGTACCAAAGGATCTTTTCCGTGCTGTCCAACTCTCTGACTGTGTGAATGGGGATATGGTTCCCAGTCAGTGTGTTGAGTTGGGCTGGGAGCTTCTTATGCGCCGATTCTTTTGCTTCCATGAGCGTCCATGTCATGGGTTGGGGAGAGTTTTCTGCACCACTCTTGCTTTGGTACTGCATTGCATCTTGTCCCAGTGCTGTTGCAGGCATTTTAGATGGGTTCATGACCATTGCAAAATCCTGTGCCTTCAGTCATTCCTTGATGTCACAGGGACTGAATCGAATTGGCTAATGGCTGATGTTCATGATGCTGGGAATCTCATGGGGAGACCGAGATGGATCACCCACTTGGCACTTCTGGCTGAAGGTGTGACAGATGCTTCAGCCTCATCTTTTGGACCTGATGGTTTGGGATGCTCCAGGCAATGAGGTTGGAGGTGATGACCTCCCCCAATTAATGATTTAATTGTCCACCATCAGTCACAACCGAATATTGAACACTGTGTAGAATTACTTATCCCTGCCTATTGCAAGTTGATTTCCCACTGTTGAGCAACCCTTTGTTGTGACATTAGTAAATTAACTCCGAGTTTGGAGTATGTTTGGTATTTCTCTGTGGTAGCCCTCCTACACTTCACATTTTACCTGATTTGATAATGTCAACACAACCAGTTCTTCGGTAACGTGATGATTGCATTAGTCATAGAGATGTACAGCACGGAATCAGACCCTTCACTCCAACTCATCCATGCTGACCAGATCTCGAATCTAACCTAGTCCCATTGCCAGTGCCTGGCCCTTATCCTCTAAAAACCCTTCCTATTGATGTACACATCCAGATGCCTTTTAAATGCTGTAATTGTACCAGCCTCCACCTCTTTCCTTCAGCAGCTCATTCTATGCACACACCCTCTCTGCATACAAAACGTTGCTGCTTAAGTCCCATTTGAATCTTTCCCCTGTCCCCCGAACCAGTGCCCTCTGGTTTTGAACACCCCACCCTGGGCAAAGACTTTGTCTGTTTATCCTATCCATGACTCTCATGATTTTTTATAAACCTCTATAAGGTCTCCCCCCGCCTCTGATGCTCCAGGAAAACAGCCCCAGCCTATTCAGTCTCTAAGTAATTCTAATCTAAAAATTCACCCCACAAATGTATATGTGTATATGTGCATGTGGGTTATCTTATCTGGACTGATACCAATTGTTACAGTTAAACTGAGAATGTAACTTTTAAAA
>NW_026868327.1:0-56013 GCF_020745735.1 Hemiscyllium ocellatum
GGGTTGTTACAATCCATATGTACAACCCCTATTTCCAGCGGCTGATGTCCTGACCTTCCTGGGAAGGTAGATCCAAGTTGAGGGAGAAGCCACCGATGTGATTGACCCTTTGGGATCTGGACTAGTAAGCGGCAGGTCAGGTAACTCTGAGGGTCGATGGTAATGGGGAAATTTCCACCCACCCTCGAGCTTCACAATTGGAGGGAGCAGAGGCTACCTGACATATGCAGGGCAGCGAAAGTGTGCCGAACCTGTGGGAAGGCGGGACACATGTGGCGGATTGTAAGGTGACCATCTGCAGAATTGCAAACAGGACGCTCACCTGACTAAGGACTGTCAGGAAGCAAAGAGCTGCAACCTGTGCGGGAGGCAGGCCACATGTACAAGACCTGCCCAGACGGGAGGCGGGGGGCCCACTTACGCACAGATGGCTGGAGGTGACAATGTGAGTCGTGGATTCCAAAGACCAGCAAGGTCCACCAGACAACAGGGAAACGGAGACTGTGGTACCCAGAAAGAAGAACAGGCTGGAGTGGAGGAGGCAGCAGCCAGTGGAGAGACACAGCAGCTGATCCTAGCTCGAGCTGGGCAGATGGAAGCAATGGAGGAGGAGGTAATCGAGAAGGCAGAGGAGTGGATACCTGTTAAAAACAGGAAGAAAATCCTGCCAGGCCCCCAAAGCCTCCCAGCAAAGGGGGAAAAGGCAACTGCACGAGGAGAGATGGCCAGCTCTTCGGATGGGGAAGACGAGCGCAAAGAAGGTCATCACCACCAGAAGAAAGACAAAGCGCCGTAGATAAAGAGGAGGGCATTTCCTCCCAACCAGGAAACAACGGAACCCCGAAGTCCACCCTCCACCTAGTGAGAACCAGGGGGTACCCACTGCCCAAAACTCCAGGTAACTGAAAGCTGTGATCCTCTGACAATCCCATTGTCAGACACAGAACTGGATGGTGAGGACCCTTGCCTTGGCTCAATGACACCAGAGCGGGTAAATGACCCCAGTGAGGAGCTGGATAGCTACCTCAGCCCAGCGAAGGTCCAGCAGTTCCTGCTCACCATGGGGATGCAGACAGCTACCCCAGAGACAGGACAGTCAAATGGACAATGGTAACCCCATAAACTGGGGATTAAAGAAGGTTCCTTTGTTATGTATAACAAGGCACCCACTCACTAGGTGGGTTCCGCTGAAGCCGCATCTAAATAATAAGAGACTGGATGGTTAATAAAGGAACTGTAAATAGATAACTGTAAATTCGATTAATTCAATCTGTTCTTTGTAATGTTAAGACGTGCAATGTATATATCTATGAACGACATGACAAATTGTACAGGTACCATTTATTTCTATGAATAATGTATATTTTGAAATTTTAAAAAATCCTGTTTTTCTGCAGGCAATACATCTCAAAAGCAATCACATTTGTTTCAACAAAATGTAGTAGACAATATATTTTGGTCCAAGGAAGGACTGGACGTTTTGGCAATGATCTGAATTTGTATCTGGAATTTTAATGGATCTGTCAACATGGAAAATAATGAATTTGTTTTTTAAGAATATTGTGTGTTTTACTTTTGTTGTGGAAGTTTTCAGCAACTGGGTTGCACATTATCAAAATGTGAGCAGATTTTCAGAGCAGATTGTGGATGTGGGTTGGACTGAAGCTTTCTCAGTGAGAGGAAAGTATTAATAGAAAAACTATTTTTTTCAGTTTTCAACCCAACAGGGGAAAACCTCAAAGAAGGGCTATGTAATTGGAAGAGCATTGAGTTGTCAGTGTGGCAGAGGGATTTACTGTACTCAGTGCCTTCTTCCCCAAGCTGCATTCATCCAGACATCCTGATGTAAACAAAACAGAAATTTCTTAAACTCTAGCAGGTCTGGCAGCATCTGTGGAGAGAAAGCAGAGTTAATCCCTTCTGAAGCATCTTGACTTGTACTTGTTGCATCAGACTTTGCCGAGTCAGGAGGTAAATTACTTCGCACAGAGTTCAGCCTCTGATGTTATCCTGTAAACCTTGTTTATTTGGCTAATCCAGTTCCATTTCTGGTAAATGGTGACATCCTCCAGGATAGTGTTAGTGGGATTCAATGATGGTAATGTCGTGAATGATGAGGGGAGATGACTGGATCCTATGTTTTGGTCATTGTCTGGCACTGTTTGTCACCAATGTTATTTCCAACCTATCAGCCCAAGACTTCTTGAATGTTGTTCAGGTTTTACTGATAGTGACTCGGAATACAGCTGAGGAATTATGAATGGGATTCAACAGTGTGAGTCATGAAGCATCCTCATTTCTGACCTTATGGAGAAAATGACTCTGAAGAGATTGGATCTTGGACAATGCCCTGGGACTGAGGTGTTTGAACCTGCAACAGACACAACTATTTCCTGATTCCATTGGCTTCAATTTTTCTAACACTCCTTGATACCATACTTCTTCCAAAAGCTCCCTTAATGTCAGCCCAATTATTGGATGTAATGAGGATTGGAGCTGAATGGTCCTGACAGAAGCCAAACTGGGCATCAGTCAGCGTTTTATTGGGGAATGTATTTCTTCATTGCATTGTTAATGATGATCAACCATTTTGCTGAAGATTAAGCAGAGACAGATGGAGCAACATTTGAATAGTTTGGACATTCCTCCATTTTGAGGGCAGGATTTACCTGGGTAAATTTACACATTGTTAGTAGTTGTCAGTGTTGTTGCTGCATTTAAACAGATTGTCAAGAGATATGACTCGTTCTGGAGCACAACCACCAATCGTATAGTTAATATGTTTTCAAGCCTTATTGCAATTGCTGTGTCCTCTTATCCCTTCATAAGTATCAGAGAGGTGGAGTTAAGTTGGTTATTTTCCCCATTGGTTTTGTTCCTACCTGCTGCAGGCCAAGTCTACCAAATTTGCCCTTTAGGATTTCACCAACCTGGCCATTAGTGCTGCTGTGAATGTATGTTTGGTGATGAAAATTGAAGTCATGTACTTAGAGCACATTCTGAGCCCTTGCCACCCTCACTACTTCCTCAAAGTGGCATTCAACATTCACACATGGAACATACAAGTAACCATTGATTCACCAGTTAGGGGTGGCGGGAATCAGCAGGAAGTTGTCCATGGTTGACCTGATGCCCTCAGACTTTATGGAATCTGAAGTCAATATTGAAGTCTCCCAGAGCAACTCACTCCCAATTGTATGATACTGCCACTACCTCTGCTGAGTCTGTCCTGCTAAGGAGGAGTGTGCAACATTGGCTGTAAATTGGGTGTGACTATGTCAGGCTGAAACTTGAGTGTTCTGTGGGGCAATTAGACACAATCCCTGACTATGAGTAAGGAGAACTTTGCAGAGTCATCAGGGCTGGATATATTGCTGTTATTTCTGGTTCATTGATTGTTATCACATGGTGTGTTTGGTTTTATTATTTACCTTCCCCAGCAGTTTATGGAAGAACTAGGTGGCTTACTTGGCTACTTCAGACTGAAGAGCCAACCATGTTGCTGTGGGCTTGGAGACATATGGAGACCAGAACGGGTGGGGAAGACAGGTGTTCTTACATAAGGGATGGCAGAGTTTTCAAAGTGGTGACCCTGGGAAAGTGTTTGGTATTGCCAGGGGCATATGGGTGTTTTTTTAGTATTCATGGGACACGTTTTGGAAATTTATTATTTCCTGTCTGTTTTCTGGAATGTTTTCAGTGTTGCTGGGGTGTCAGCATTTTAAAAATGTCCCTGAGAATGTGTTGGTATTTGGTATTTACATGGACTCTCATGGAGGGTTTCAGCATTTATTGAGGCTCCCTGGCAGCGTGCTTTTAGAATCTTCATCCATGTGTTTGAATGTTTATTCAAATAGATGGGAATAACTATTTGTAAAAATGGAATCATAGCAGATGAAAGAAATTTAAAATTCTCCATGACATTTTTCATTTTCCCAAACTAGATTTGTTCACTTTGCATTGAATCAACACTCTTGTGTAAATTAGATCAAGATTCTTTTAAGCGATGTTTATTTCAGATATTTCTGGAAGTTTCCAAAGATGTCATCTTTGTTCCTAGACTTGAGTAAGGTTTGTGGTTTTTGTCCTAGTACCTAGTAGAATTTATGATAGTGGAGGTGCTGGTGTTGCACTGGGGTGGACAAAGTTAAAAATCACACAACACCAGGTTGGAGTCCAGCAGGTTTACTTGGAAGTACTGTACTAGCTTTCAGAGTGCTTCTCCTTCATCAGGTGGTTGTCAAGCAGGATCATAAAACAAAGGATCATATGATCCTGGTCCACAGCTACCTGATGAAGGAGCAGCACTCTGAAAACTAGTGCTTCCAAATAAACCTTTTGGACTATAACCTGGTGTTGTATGTTTTTTAACTCTGTAGAATTTCAGCAATGTTTGGAGAGGAGTATCTTTTGGTTGTAGTGTACTGATGGTGTTTCGCCTCTGGTTTTCTTCAGTTTCTTCCTGTCAACTGATGTAAATTTCAGTCTCAGCAGTCTACTGGTTTCCTCATTCTGTTGCAGTATTTAGAGTTCTCAGACATGTGCAGTTTTGGCGCGGTTTCACTTAACAGGCAGTCATCCCGATAACATGAGCCACCTTTTTGAACAGCAGTGGGCCTTGTAATGGTGGTAGGTGATTTGAGATTAAATAGAGCTACCAGTGATGAAGGAGCAAGTCAGAGAGCGTGTGTGGAGGTGATGTGCCTAAGGTGCTGACTCATTTGTAGTGTCAGAAGTATCTTTGAAGTTTTCAAGTTGGCAGGGTTAGTGTTTGAAAATGTCAGACTGTATCTGAACCAGAAGTATCTAGAAAATGAAATGTGCCATCATAACCTTTTTAATGTAGAAAGATGATTATTCCTGTAAGGTGTTGACCCTGACCTCAATTTCTTTTCTTGGAATGGAAATTTATTTTCTCAATTTTCTTCCCTGTTCTCCCTATTCTGACTGAGAATTTGGCCAAGTAATCACTTTCTTTTCTGAACCTTTATCATGTGTTGCCGGGCAAATTAGAGAAGGAATCAGAGGGCTGATCCATCCCACATGAGTGCACTTGGCAAAGGGGAATCACTGGATGGATTTTCTTCCCTTTTCTGCCGAAGTTGAAGCCGTTCCCTACAGCTTGGAGATTGATCAGTTGCAGAACACTTCAGCTCGGTGGTGTGTAACAATATCACAGTGTTGTGTGTAATCGTATAACAGGGCCTGTGTCTGTTGTCTGGTATTGATCTATGCAACTTCAGAAAAGAAAAGAAAACTTGTTTTAAATGGCACCGTTTACAATCATGGAAATTTCTTTATGTGACTTACAACCAGTGAACACTTTGTAGTTTATGAAATAGCAAATACAAAATACAATTTGAGCATATTAGGTTCATCAAAATAGCAAATTGTTGAATAGGATAGTCTGTTGAAATAAACATTGACCAGAATGCTGAGGTCTTCTGCATCCGTCACATCTGAAGGACACCATCAGTAAAATAGTGCAGTACACCCTCAGTACTGTACAGGTCATTCTGCTATAACTTGCATTTCGTTAACACAAATTTGCTATAACACGATCGACAAATTGGGGACACTGTTTCTAAAGCACGAACTCTGAAAACGTGTGTTGGCTGTAACCTGATTACATCGCGAAGACTTTAAGTGCTGTTTCTAAAATGTGATTTTCCGATATCATGGGGGTTGGACAGCAATGCAACCATTATGTTATAGAAGAACTACCTGGAGTGAAATGTCTGCCTGAGAGATCTGCTCAAATCTCTGGTGGGATTTGAACCCACAATCTGCTGTCTCAGGCTACACAACTGCTATCTGGTCAGTGACGGACCTTCCTGCTCTTAAAATAAGTGGCACAGTTGTGATGAAATACCCTTTGGTGTGGTGTGCACATTATATCATATTGCTCCCATTCTGATCCTCTTTATTTGTCTAAATCAATAGAGAACCAACTAATTTCCTGAATTATCAACCCTTCCACATATTCTCATGTCAATAACTTTTATTCATTGCCCTGAAGGCCTCAATTGATAGAGAACAGCGAAAGACCAAGCAGATTATCAGACTTTATTGTTTAAAATATTAAATCTCTTTGATTTATAGGATATTTGATTAATCTACATGCAGAAGAGCCTCGATTATCTGGCATTCGATTATCTGAATTTCGGATCATCCAAAGTAGATCGTAAGATCCCGATGCTTGGCTAAACTGTATTACCCAGCATTCAATTATCCAAACAAAACACTCCTTACCCATGTCGCTCGGGTAATCGAGGTTCCTCTGTAAATTGTTCCATTGTTTTAATGTTGTGCTTCCTTGTGAATCTACATTATTACCTGAAAAGCACATGGCTGTTCTGGGTTGTGTTTAATTGTTTGCAGTGAACAGTACGTTCACAACAACATCAAGTGTCCCAAACTAATCGTCATCAAATTGATTTACCTTTCTCCCTCAGTTATTTTTTTAAAAATTGGAACTATCATTAAACCTTCAGAGTAGTCACAGCATATAACCGTGTGTCAGCTCTTTTCCAGTTCCTGATGAGAAACATCTCTGCCATGACACAAGCCAACCTCTAACTTTACAGTCACTTTCAAATAAATGTTTGTTCGAACCATTCTTTGTTTCTGTATCAAAGGCATTTGCTGTAACAGGCAATAATATTTGAAGAGCTCATTTATCCACCATTTTCCAAGGGTGGGTGGTGGAGGCTTTCCTTGGCTAATTCTCTTTATTTTCACCATATAAGGGAAGTTGACCTGCCAGACACAAATTGGGCATTTGTGTCTGAGCATAAGTTGGACTTTCTCTGCAGATTGCAGCTGCAGTAACATATCCCTATTGTGACCTTTTACCACCTGCTGTAGTTGCTTTATCAAACTCCCTGTTTGGTTATGTATATCTCATGTTCGGAAAAGATTTCCATGCTGTGGCTGTCTGTGACTATTGGACTCTTTGTGACACTCTGTGACAATCTATTTCTCTCTGTGACTCTCTGTGACTCTGTCTCAATCAGAATGACAAATGTTACAATGTATTTATTGCACATTTCTGATAAATAATTTGTCTTGTGGAAAGGGAAGATGCATTTAACGTGAGGTGAACTGATAGAGTTGTGAAAAGAGGTCTGTAATGTAAGAAAAAAATGTCAATCACGGTTTAATTTTACTAATGTCAGTAAATGACTATTAACCATTAATTTACAGAAATGGAACATTTACATTGCGAGAAGGAAGAGAGACGAGATAATGTAGGGACCAGGAAATGGGACTTGGCCAGATTAGCAGTTGTTTAATGAATGGTAGAGTCTCAGAAAAACAACCAAATATTTGCAGGGGCAAATATTTGGCCAAAGGACTGTTATAAAGAAAGAAATACTTACATCTAAATAGTGAGTTTTGTGGTTCTGGGGCATCTCAAAATAGCTCTCTGCCAATGAAGTACTTTTTGAATTCTGGTCATTGTTCCAAGGGAGGTATTATGACGTCATAGTTCCAATTGTTCTGCCATAATAGCCACTTGGTGATCATGATAATCTGGATAATCAGATTCCGAGCAAAAACTTGGTTGAATATACAGCACAGACACCAAAAGAGCTGCTGGAAATCTGAAACAAAAACAGAAATTGCTAGAAAAGCCCAGCAGGTCTGGCAGCATCTTTGGACAGAAATCCGTGAACATTTCTGATTCAGTGACCTTTGTGGTTATGGGACATCTCAAAATGGCTCTCTGTGAATGAGGTATTTTTTGAATTCTGGTCATTGTTCCAAGGTAGGTATTATGATGCCATGGCTCAAATTGTTATGGCAAAATAACCGGGAACAAGGACTTGGGCTTCTGCTGATGGTTACTGACATTATTTGATTTTGGTTCTGGTGTATACACGCAGATGCTTCTAGTTTGAACCTACTACTTACTACTTGCACATTCTTCACTGAAGCTACATTATCTCTCAGGACTGGAGAACATCCCACACTGGTGAAGGATTTGATGCTCGATGTTGGTATACCAAGCAGAATTCAATTGTTTATACAAAATGTTGTATTTTATTATCATTAAATAATGTCTACTTAATTTTACTTTTTTTGACCAAATGTCGTAATGCAAATAAACATTGAAAATCCAAATCCAAAATAAATATTTGAGTTTCTGATTGCAAGCTTGTAATGTAATCTAAGCTGAATCTGAAAATCTGTGTTGTTGATTATCTTTGCTTTGCTTTTGTTTTAGGTGAGCTGACAAGTTGTGGAGTAGAACATCTAACAAGTCAGTCCTACTAAATCAGAGACTGATAAAGAGTCGAAGTACGAGACAAAGGTACAGTGGTGCTGATTTGCAAACTACTCCAGTTAGTTGTAGTGCCTTCAATCACTGTTGTGGTGACTATTGGGTTCAGTCATCAATACTGTGTGGCAGATTAGAGATAATTTGATCCTATCGCCAAAGGACCGTTATAAAGAAAGAAATATTTACATTTAAATCGGGAGTTTTGTGGTTATGGGACATCTCAAAATGGCTCTCTGCCAATGAAGTATTTTTTGAATTCTGGTCATTGTTACAAGGAAGGTATTATGATGTCGGGCTCCGATTGTTATGACATAATAACCAGTTGGTGTTAGTACTGGATAATCAGATCCCCAGCAAAACCTTGATTGAATATACAGCACAAAAACCAAAAAAACTGCTGGAAATCTGAAACAAAAAAAAAAAATTGCTGGAAAGCTCAGTAGGTCTGGCAGCATCTGTGGAGAGAAATCCTTTAACATTTCTGGTTCAGTGATCTTTGTTATTATGGGACATCACAAAATGGCTCTCTGCGAGTGAGGTATTTTTTGAATTCTGGTCATTGTTCCAAGGAAGTATTATGATGTTGCGTGTTGTGGCTCCAATTGTTATGTAATAAAAGCCAGGAGAACACGGCTTGGGCTTCTGTTGATGCTTACTGACATTATTTGATTGTGGTTCTGGTGTATATACACACAGATGCTCTAGTTTGAACTTACTACTTAATTCTTTTACATTCCTCACTGAAGCTAATTTATCGCTCAGGACTGGAGAACGTCCCACACTGGTGAAGGATTTGATTGTGCTGTAAGGCTCAACATTGGTATACAAACCAGATTTCAATTGTTTATACAAAATGTTGTATTTCATTATCATTAAATAATGTCGACTTAATATTGCTGTTTTAGACCAAATTGAAAATCCAAATCCAAAATAAGTATTCAAGTTTCTGATTGCAAGCTTGTAATGAAATCTAATCTGAATCTGAAAATCTGTGTTGTTGATTATCTTTGCTTTGCTTTTGTTTTAGGTGAGCTGACAAGTTGTGGAGTCAAACATCTAACAAGTCAGTCCTACTAAATCAGAGACTGATAAAGATTCAAAATACGAGGCAAGGTACAGTGGTGCTGATTTGCAAACCACTCCAGTTAGTTGTAGTGCCTTCAATCACTGTTGTGGTGACTATTGGGTTCAGTCATCAATGCTGTGTGGCAGATTAGAGATCATTTGATCCTATGGCCAAAGGACTGTCATAAGAAAGAAATATTTACATTTAAATCAGAAGTTTTGTGGTTATGGGACATCTCAAAATGGCTCTCTGCCAATGATGTATTTTTTGAATTCTGGTCATTGTTACAAGGAAGGTATTATGATGTCGGGCTCCGATTGTTATGACATAATAACCAGTTGGTGTTAGTACTGGATAATCAGATCCCCAGCAAAACCTTGATTGAATATACAGCACAAAAACCAAAAGAACTGCTGGAAATCTGAAACAAAAAAAAATTGCTGGAAAGGGTCAGAAGGTCTGGCAGCATCTGTGGAGAGAAATCCGTAATCATTTCTGGTTCAGCGATCCTTCCTCTGAACACTGCAACAATAACTCTTATTTCTCTCCATGTTGTGAGGAAGAGTCACTGCACCTGAAATGTTAACTGATTTCTCTCTACAGATGCTGCCAGACCTACTAAGCCTTTCCCGCCATGTCTGTTTGAAGATACAGTAAATGTTTTATTAACTGTCACCAATGGGACCAGGAGTGCTGGTTGATCAAATATTCCAGTGTCAAACAGACTGACATAATCAATGCTTAGTAATAGAAACCTAATGCAGGGGTATACACATCACTTTATTTGTCGTATATCTCACTGAAGCAAGCATGCACATTTGCCTTAAATAAAACTTAATGGCAGAGTGCCTTCTCACTTGCAGCCTCAACTGACTACTCTGACACCATGAAAATGCGGTGACCTTCGAGTATTTCAGGTGTATAATTTTTGTTGGTTTATTAAGAGCAACAGTTCATAAAGTGCCAGTTAAAATAACATTTGCTGTCCCATGATTGTTTTTGGCTGCCTGGTTGAATTACTAGCACATATTGCAGTTCACCATCTACATTGCACAATTCAGTAGTGTGATGGAATACTTTCAACTTGCCTGGATGAGTGCAGATCTAGTAATACTGAAGAAGCTTGACACTATTTGGGACAGAACAGCTGAGGGCTAACACCACATGCACAAACCTGCACTTCCTCCACCTTCAACACTCAGCACCAATCTGTACCATTTGCTTAATACACTTACAGAAGCTCTCTAAGACTGACAGGGTGGCACCTACCAAAACCATTCCAAAACTTTAATTCCATGCTGTACATTTCTACACATTCTATCTTCTGCATCATCGCCCTGCTCGCTTATCACCCTCTTGTTACTTAATTTCATTCTCTGCCTTAACCCAGTCCTTCAGTTTCAAAGTTCCTATGGACAGATTTGTTTGTGGCTCCCGTTTACTTTTCCAACTCTTTTCTGCCCTGCCCCCCTCCATATCTCAGGTCATTCTGTCTGCTGAACATTTTAGCTCCATACTTCCCAGTCTCACCCTGACATTTCCTGCTTCTTAGCTTCCAGTTTCCCTCAAAATATATGTTTGACACCCTGCATGTTTTCTAGTTCCCCTTTGATTCCTGCCTGGCTCTATCCTAAGAGTTTTTACTGCAGGAAACATACTATTTTAACTTGCATTGTGTTTGATTCATTATTTTTCTTTCATCCCAAGTTGCGGCACATAGAAAACAGGCTTGAAGCTGTACCCACCACTACTGCAGTGACAGACACAGTGATGGATACTAAGAAAGCTTTGAGCAGTGCTACTCGAAAAATTAGCGGACTGGGTAAGTGGAAGGAATACAAAATGAATTGTTCATGGTAATTAGATCAACAGTTACTCTTGACCTCATGCTGGCCATTGTTAATCAGATAAAAGTAATAACCCTGGTGAAATTAAGTTAAGTGGTCGAGGGTCATGCACTGACATTTTGCAGTGTTTTGAAAGCATTTGCAACAGAGACTGAGGCTATGGAATCTTTTCCTTCTCTCTAATTTATGGAGCTTCATTGGTAAGGCTTAGCAGGCAAAGTCAACCCTCCATTCCCTTCCTGAAGTGGTCATCTCCCGCTTCCATCTGTGTCAACACCTGTTGCCCTTTGCAGATTCCCCCCAAATGTCTGGTTTATCACTTTGTGCTGGTCCACAGAATTTGAGGAGGTGGACGAGAAGAATTAACTTAGCATCTATCTCTTCTATATTCTGACAGCAACAGTTTAAGAGAAACTTGTGCTTACTAACCAATCCCATTGATTGTGATAATGGAATGCATGCTCCTTTTTGACTTCTTAAACTTTGTTTCTGTTTCTATCAGATGGAAGGTATCTGGAGGATTCTGTAGCCAGTGCTACATCTGTCAAATCCAGTAGTCGCAGCAAATCACGGAAGGTCAACACCTCCCGCAGTCCCTTGCGATCTACCACCCTGGAAAGTAACATTATGAAGAGCAGTCGAGATGAATTCAGAGATCCATTAACTGCATATAGGTATGACCAGGCGTATGTACCTTCTGTCGGTCACTTTCTGTTATCAATTCCTGAAGCTGTGCATATATTAGAAACAACCAATACCTGCTTGACAGCTTATAGTTGCACTCTTCTGACACTCAAATCACAACAGAGTCAACAGTGGCAGGATAGATACATAGAGGATCCCAGGCTTCAGAATGCTTGTTCTTTCACACGTAATCTCATCCGAGGGTGTAATTTTAAAGATCTTGCACACAAACATTTTCTGTGCTTATGACTTTTTACAGTGTGTTACAACTTGTGCACAAATTGACTTGCAGATGCACTCTAGAACAGAAACCATTTGTAAACTGGGGTCTGCCAGTAACCTGAAACATGGGCACAATTTCAAATATGGAATAATAATAATAAAACGTGGTTACAAGAATCCTTTGCCGTGTAGCCCACCTTAGTTGATTCTATTTGTTTTTTATTCAATGCTCACTGCTCTGTGAAACCAACTATTAATGGAGATATGTTAGTGAAGCTCAGCCTTGTGCAGTATTTAGATCATCATCAGTTCATCAGAGCCATTAAGCTTTTATAAATTGGGACTGGAGTACAAAAATGAATGATGTTAAACCATCACAAATTACTGGTTAAGCTACAGTTAGAATGTTGTCCCCAGTATTGGGAACACTAATTCAGGAAGGACTTCAAGGCTGTGCACAGGAACCAGAAAGTGTTAACTTGACATTCGCTGATTATAGTAATCAAGAGAGATTCGATAAATTGCTGATCATTTTGATTGAATAGTGGTTCAGAGGAGACCTCAAACCTGGTCAGGATGTTGGAAGAACTGCTTCTACTGGTGGAAGAGACAGTAAGTAGATGGAAAATACAAAGTGAAGTTATGGAAGTCACCAAATTAATAAAGTTACAGTTTCATTTCAAGGGGAGGCGATGGCCGAGTGGTATTAGTGCCACGTAAATAATCCAGATACTCAGTATATTTTAGTAAGCCTACACTGGATAGGTCAGGCAGCATCAAAGGAGCAGGAGAATTGACGTTTCGAGCATTAGCACTTCTTCAGGCTTATGCCCGAAACGTCGATTCTCCTGCTCCTTTGATGCTGCCTGACCTGCTGCACTTTTCCAGCAACACATTTTGCAGCTCTGATCTCCAGCATCTGAAGTCCTCACTTTCTCCTGCACGGGATAGTCCAACATATGTTGAGCTGGGGTGAATTCTCCTTGCTGCTCATAGAAGTTGGGTTCTTGGCATTTTTTGGACTTCATCAAGGGGAAATTGTCATCAGTGAGCATTTGCTTTATTTAGTGTATGTGATTTTGGAAACTCTTCATATCTTGTATAATTGTGTGCTGTCTGCTGATGTGCATGTGATGTCGTTGTCCTTTATTTTTCCTCTGGTATCCCAGAGAGCTACCAGCCATACGGTGGCTAGTGTGATGGTAGTCACTGATGAATCCTCTTGATGACTCAAATGGATTGGTAAACCCAAAGGACCTTTTAGGCCTTGGCAAGTATGTTGCGAAGCTGTTGTCTGGGTTGTCAGGTTTGGCAGGTTAATCAGCCTTTAGGCTGCTGTGTCCAGTCAGTACATTGTTGTTTAAATTTAAGAGTGGGAATGGTATTGTAGAAGATTGGCTTTTGGGAATAGTAGAGGGAACATGGGCCCATCCAGTAAGGATGACTGTTTATCCTCATGAAGGGCTTGTGCCGGAATCATGGAGTCTCCTCTTTGGATGCTGCCTGACATGCTGTGCTTTTCCAGTGCCACACTTTTCGACTCTGTTTATCCCTAATGCCGACCGAGTCCAACAGATTGTTTAAAGCAGAGCTTCAGCAAACAGATACTTGATGGCATGAAATCTGCAGTGTTAAATGGTTTAAGTGATGTCTCATTTTGGCAGTTGTCAACATTTGTGATTGTGTAAATTTTGTGCTTTCAGTGCTCACGGGAAGTCATCAAAGAAAAGCACAAGCTCTTCATTGTTCCATTCCACTGTGAGTTCCATGTCTCAGAGCCCTTTTCAGAATGACGCAGTGATAACATCCAGAGAGGGGACAAGGCTGCGTGCTACTACCTCCACACCTTCACCTTCTCTAGCCGACATCAGTGTTACTGCAGCCTGGCCCTCCACATCCTCTGCTGCAGGTTGGAACTCTCGGAATCATGTTTTCTGTAACTGTCATTGGTTTGTCCCAACCGTCTCCATTGGAGTAGTTTTAAAAAAAAATAAAACCCTGAGTAAGTAGACAACCAAGTTGAAGTGACAGGCATAGTGATGACTGGATGAAATGGTGAGGTGCCACGTGACGTGGAAGCAGGTGCTTTTCCATTCAAGTGGTCGGATCCTGTCTGAGGAACATTAAGCAGAAGTAGGCTATTCGGCCTGTTGAGCCATCCCCTGTCATTCAGTACAATCATGGCTGATCAGTGCTTCAGTATCGTTTTAGCCACCCTGTTCCCATCACCCCATACACTGTTGGAAATCAAATCCGTCAATTTTTACATAAAACATAATTGATGACTATGCTTTCACAACTCTCTGTGGCAGTGAACTCCAAAAGATTCATGACCCTGAAGTAACAACAGAATTATCATCAGCTCAGACTTATGACATGGTCTCACTTATAAGTTGTCCCACCAGTCCTAGACTCCCCAACGGGGGAAACATTACCTACATCTACCCTTTAAGTATTTTGTAGATTTCAATGAAATCAATTCAAAATGCTGGAGAATGCAGGTCCAGTTTTCCCAATCTCTCTCCATGAGAATGTCCTAGAAACAAGTCTGGTGAACCTTTGTTGCATTCCTGATCATTCACCAGGACCCAAATACAATGATTGGGTTTGGATTTTCCGCACGCTTTGCTATTTGTTTTATCCTGTGAATCTCATGAAAATTTCAATGTCTTGCCCCTTGTCATTTTTTTACGCAGTTCCCGAACTTGTTTTGAATCCTGGAGAGGCGTGCAGTTAACCCTATGATCCCAATGCATTATTGAACTAATTGTAAAAGTTGGAATTACACTTTTCACTTTGGTTATTGCAGCCTCGATGCTCAGCTCCCCACCAAGTATCCAACACCACATGACTGCTCAACACACTTACTTGGATGCTATGGAAGAGTCCATCCGTCAGCTATCGGAGATAGACATGACCCGGGGAATAGCCTTTGCTCAACAAGAGACTGTGTCATTGGCTCAGATCCTAAAGGTACAGGTCTATGCCTTGTGCTCTTTCAGAAATGGTTTTGTGAAATTGTCTTAAGTGATAATGGCTGCGCTCGTTTTCCAAACCAGGCAACATTCTGAGCAACGTTCTTCAGTTAAATCAGGCAAAACAAAGATTATTCCAAAACTAGAGATTAAATTTACTTACCCTTGGGTTGTGATTTAGGACAATGCCTAATCTTAAATGTGCAGATATTAGCATCGAACCTGCGCATGACTGCACTTTCCAAGTTGACTGATAGAAGCAGGGCAAACTTGCCAAGTTTTCAAGAAATTTCAGCTTTCTAAAATTTGAGCCATTATGATGAGATTTATGAGAAAATTTTTTTTATTTATAAAGTTGCAATATTAAAATTAATTGATTAAAATCTTGTCATTTGTTACTCTTAAGATTTTGATGCCTTTGCATTTCAATTGTTACTCTCTCTCTCTCTGGACACTGCAAATTTAAATACCAGTTTTTCACAGAGCAGAGCAGTGGAATGTAGAGTGATGGTTCCTATTTAATCTTTGTTTGTGTCCAGGCCCAACAGCTGAGCCATGAGCACGACATAGCCCTGCTGAAGCTGAAGGCCGAGCAGGAAGCTGCTGCAAGTCAGAGGCAGCTAGAGGAGGCCAGACAGAAAGCTGTACAGGTACTTGAACATGTAACAGGTGTCTGGAAATGCAAATAATTCAGTGTTGACTGCTTCTCACCGTGCAATAAGAATAAACAAATTATAATTATAAAGTGCCTTTAACATTGAAGCCAAACCTCTTCCCACCCCTGCCCTGTTCTGTTCCACCGTAAACTGCCCCACTCACCAAAAGCACATTATGAAGATGTCATCATGAAAATCAATGACAGGCCCAGACCATGGGGACAGGAGAAGGTACAGTTTTAGAAGCAAAAACATAGTTTGCTGGTGACACTCAACAGCATCTGTGGGAAGAAAGAAGAGTTAACATTTCAGAGATTCTTTAGAAAACCTGGACAGATTGTAAGACCTTAAGGAGTGAATTCTAAAGACTGAGACACACAACTTGATGGAGTGGGGTTGAACAAGATGACATCAGGAATGTAGATGATGAGGGAGGTTATAGGGCTGGAGCAGGTTACAGGAATGGGACAAAGGGAGGTCATGCTGACTTTGATTTGGGTGAGTAAGTTTGGAAGGTTGCAGGTTCCTGTGTTTTTACCTCTTGGAATTCTGTATCTTAAGAGTCAGAAATCTTAATCAAAATAATCCTTGCTATTGTTCTTAGTTACTTGTGCAAGCTTGCTCCTGTGTTTTAATGCCTTAATGACAAGTCGTGAATTTGCATTCTGTAATTCTGGTGATCTCGAGGTGGGCCATAAAGGCCTGCTTGCTGGCATAGTCCTCAACCCAAGAACAATTCAAAAAAAGGCTGCAGTCTATTTTAGTGTCTGATTGACAGTGGCTCCTTCAACTATTGACCATCCAGGCACTGACATTTGTTTACTGAACCTGAATGTGTCTCTGTCTTTCTTCAAGAAGCTCCTTAAAAACTATGTTTTATCTGAGCACTTCTTATGTGGCTACTTGTCATATTTTGTAATCATGTTCCTGTCAACGTCCATGGGATGTTATAGTATAAAGGTGTGATACAAATGTCAGTTCATCTCATTGTGAATGCAACTGCCTCTGAATGAAAACGTTTTTGTTTCAAGCCCCATGCTTCGACTTGAATGGAAGCCGACCATACGCACTCAATCTAGAGCAGGACTGCTGCATTCTTAGAGATGACACTTTCAGGCAAGACGTTAAAGCAAGTTCCCATCTTCTATTCCAGTGGATAGAGAAGATCCATTTTAATACTTGAAGAAGTCTAAGAGAGCTCTCCTGTTATCCTGCTCAATATGAATTCCTCACCATTGTAGATGCTGTCTTTTTAGGAGCTTGTCAAAAGGCCCTTCTTGGACAGCGTGACGATATTTTGAAAGAACTCCATTGGCTGAGAAGGACTTTGCAATGACCTGAAGATGTCAATGACACCGTGAAAACGTTAGCTTCTTTAAACGGCAGTTTTTGCTTCAGATTGTCCCCATCTGAGGAACACAGCGCAGAACTGCCTCTGATGCCATATTTGCGATTTCTTTGATAGAACCCACACAGAGAGAGTAGAACCATGAGGGTAAGGAGTATCCACTTGACCAATAAAGATCATGGCAATAAAAATAGACTGCAGCTTTTTTTGAATTGTTCCTCAGTTGAGGACCATGCTAGCAAGCAATGGCCTACCACGAGATCACCAGAATTGTGGAATGCATATTCACAACTTGTCATTGGGATATAGGAACAAGAGTAGAACAATCAGCCTCTTCATTCTCTTATCCAACTGAGTTTAAATTTGTTTTTGCCGAAAAGCCCTTTCGCTTTTCATCAGCCTTATCCCTCAAAACACATGCAAAATAAAAGTATCATCTCATCACAGCAATTTGCTGGAAAAAAGCATTTAAAATAATAAAGTATCTCAAAATATTTCAAAAAAGCATCAAATGGAAAAGTTTATGTCATGCAAGATATTCAAAATTTTGGTGAAGTTGGATTTTAAGGAGTGTTTAAAGGAGGAAATGGAGCTGAGAGATGAACAGGTCTAGGAAAGCATTATGATGGAATATTTCCCACTGACCTGGAGGAGTGCAGTTCTCGTGATACTCAGGAAGCTCAACATCATCCATTACAAAACATCAGCATGATTTGAATCATGTCCACCCCCTTAAGTGCCTATTCCCTCTGTCATCAGTATGCGGTAGCAACAAGGTGCACCATCTACAAGATGCTCTGCAATACCTCACTGAAGGCTCCTTTGACAGATCTGGACTCATGACCTATCCTGTCTGGAAGAACAGGGCAGCAAATATAGAACATAGAACATAGAAAAGTACAGCAGAGAACAGGCCTTTTGCCCAAGATGTTGTGCAGAGATTGAATCCTAATGTAAAATACAGTAACTTAACCTGCGCACCCCCTCAACTCACTGCTATCCATGTGCATGGCCAGCAGTCGCTTAAGTATCCCCAATGACTCTGCTTCCACCACCACAGCTGGCAAGCATTCCATGCATTTAAAACTCTCTGCGTAAAGAACCTACCTCTGACATTTCCTTTGTACTTTCCTCCTAATATCTTCAAACTATGGCTTCTCGCACCAGTCAATCCTGCCCTGGGAAAAGTCTCTGGCTATTGACTCTATCTACTCCTCTCTTTATGCCTCGATCAGGTATTCTCTCTTCGTCCTTCTCTCCAGAGAGAAGCATACAAGCTTATTCAAGCTTTCTTCATAAAGCAAGGCCTCCATTCCAGTGCCTGGGAATGCCGCATATAGTTATGACATTAAATTATGTTGCTCTTCCTTTGCTGCCTACAATGGTCTGACATACATTGGGAGTATCTTGCAGCCACATGGGTTGCCGTGGTTTAAGAAGATCACTAACTTTCACCTTTTAATGCCAGTTATGGTTGGACAGTCAGTGTCAGGGATATCTACATCCTGAGAATGAATTAAATAATTAATTCCTGATTTTTCAGTTCTGCATGGTCTGGTTTTTAGTTTTAAGGTTGAATACATCTCCCCATCATGGAAACAATCTCGCAATACCATGACCAGGTTAAATTAAAAAAAAACCAAAGAACTGCAAATACTGGAAATCAAAAAAACAAAATCACACTATGACTAGGTTACTGTGCTTATATGTGACGTTGGAGGAGAGGGAAAGGCTTAAAAGCTTGATTGTAAAACAGAAGCCGTGTCAGTGAGCTAAAGTTGCATGATGAAACATGTGAGCAGTGTGCTTACTGGATCATAAGTCAATTTCACATTGCATTTTAATAGTGCTTTGTCTCTTGATTAAAGTATCTGAATTATCAATTGCTGGACGTGAAAACCTCTCTTTGTGTTCTCAGGCATGTGCAGAAAGTCTGCAGCAGTTTGTACAGGTTCGCCAAGAGATGCTGCAAGAGTCCACAACTAAAATGATCACTCAGCAGGTGGAACTTGCAAGGCTGATGGCTGATACAGCACGTCAGGTCACAGAGGTACTTTCTTCTAGTGTACTTGGCAAGATGGCCCTTTCCCCCAGTCATGCTGAAGAGCCAGTACTTTCTGGAGTTTGAAGGAATTTCTCTCATACAATTGCTGCATTGAGTTAATTGTCACTGCAGTTTGAAATTATTTCATTCCTCGAATGTAGTAAACTGTCAAGGAAGAGCAGGGCAAAGCTTAACAGCATACCATATGATATTAAGAAAGATGACCAAATGCTTGGTCAAAGAAATAGGTGAGATAGAATGTTGGAAAGGAAGAAAATGTTACTATTTGAGCTGCGTTAGGACAGAGTTGCATAGCTGATGACCATGCAGCTGAAAGCTTCAGTGCTGAGCTGGGGTGGTGAAAATGAAAATGCTAAAATGGGGAACATAGACACTTCAAAATTTCGAGGATTGAAGGAAATTGCAGAGATAGAAAGGAAAAATATGTCCGGAAGGACAGGACTTCTTATACTGAAGCTGTTGGCAAGTCATGAATCAGCAAGTACAAGGATCGTGGGTAAAAGGGGCTTGGAAAGAGGGTGCAGTAAGTGGAGCTTTTGAATATGTTGAAGTTGATGAAAGTTCAGTCAAGAGAACATTGGGATAGTCATGTCTGGAAGTGAACAAATAAGTAAACAGCTGAGGGTGCAATTTTGGGTCATGTGATGGAAGAGTTTACTGAAGGTAAGAATTCCCGTTAGATGAGCTCTGTAGTAGGTTTCCTTTATTCATGGAGGGAATTGCCTTCGTATTCATGACTGCATAGCTGTGATTGATTGGTTAATGCCATCGGAATCAACACATAAACACCCCATTTTCACTCCTTTTCACAACGTCTGAGATCTTTTAACACATTGTCTCATGCTCCCCTTTGGAGAAAAGAAAGCATGAAATGGAGCCTCAAGGAATCGGAGCAGGAGTAGGGATTCGTTCCCTTGAGCTTGCTCCCCCATTCTATCAGATCATGGCTGGGCCAACCCAGCCCTCAACTTGTCTTTTATGCTTGATCCTCATAGCCCTCAACTGCTTAATATTTCAAAATTCTATCTACCCTCTTTTAAAATAATTTGATATAGCATCATAGCATCATTGCTTCAGCTGAGCAATTCCACACCCACCCTCCGAAGAGTAACCCACCAGACCCATTCCCCTACCCCATTTAGCTGTCACAATTTTTTGGGCAAGAGAATCCCAGCCATTCACTGAGAGAGAAAAAAATCTTTATTTTTTAAAAAATGAATGTTCCCTTCTGTAATGTCCCCTGGGTTGAGACTTCACTGGTACTCGAACATCTAGTCAACACCAACCCCTGTCAAGCTCCTCAGAACATTGTTTCCATAAGATCACCCGTTATTTGTCCAGACTCTATTGAATAATGACCTAACCTATTCTTGACAGACCAACCTTTTCATCCACGAAGCAACTAAATGAATCTTTTTTTGAGTGGCCTCCAATGCTAGTTTATCCTTTCTTAAATATGAGAGCAAACATTGTATACAGTACTCCAAGTGAGGTCTCAGCAACAGCCATTGTGGTTAACCAATCCTCAGTCCATGCTAATACATGACCCCCGATGTCGTGAGCTCCTATCTTGTGCAATTAACTTTTATGTAGCACCTTATCAAATGCATTTTTAAAATCCAAATACAGAACATCATCAGATTCTCCTTTATCAGCCCTACTTCTTATCTCCTTAATGAACTCTAGCAAATTTGTCAAATATAGTTCCCTTTCACAAAATCCAGTCTACCATGTTTAATGATAAGCTTTTCCAAATGTCCTGCTATTTCTTCCTTTAATAATCAACTCTGCTGTTCTGCCAAAACAGATATTAAACTAACTTTCCTGATTTCTGTCTCCCTCCTTTCTTGAACAGGCGCATCAATCCACTGGAAGCTCCCTGTATCCACTGATTCGGGAATAATTCAATTGATGCCTTGAATATCTCTGCAGCCAGTTGCCTTAACAAAATGTTTGATACAGGCCATTAGGTCCTGTCTGCCTTTAATCCTATTAGTTTGTCATTACTTTGTCCTTTGTGACAAAGACTGTTGTAGCATTTGTCCTCCCACGAATACCTTGCTTTTTGCTATCTTTGGGATGATAACGGTATTCTCCTCCATGAAGAGCAATGTAAAATATTGGTTTAAATTATCTGCTGTTTTCCCTGTATACATTATCAATTCCCGAATCAGAACCTCCAAGGGTTCGATGCTCACATTAGCTACTCACTTTTTACATACCTGGAGAAACTTTTGCCATTCATTTTTGTATCTTGTCAGTTTAATTTCATGATCAATTTTTTTTCCTTTTTCGTCCGCCGCTGCTGTGTCGTTCTTTTCCTTGTGGGTACTGTCCTTGACTGCCTTTGTTACCCACGGGTGGTTCACCTTTCTCTTAGAGTTCTCCTTTTTGCCTCAAATAAGATTTTGCTCAGCATTATGAAAAAAGCCCATCATATCCCAATGACGGAGCATGTGAATTTTTTAACACTGGATGCTTCAATTTTAATGATGTTCTCATTGGTTTTTGCTGTTTCACAGAAGAGCTGGGAGCATCTGGAAAGGAGGTGGCAGCTGATTCAGGATTAGTTCCAGAATTAATTTGAATACTTGCAAAAATAAATTACTTGCAATATTGTGAGAGCAGGGGTCTAGCCAAATAGCTATTCCAAAGAGGCGGCACACATGCGATGGGTTGAGTAGGGGCCTCTGATTTCAAAAGCAAGATGTGATCCAAGTTGTCTTCTAACCTGTGCTGTGCTAATTCTTGCTGGTTTAGATGACTGAGTTGGCATGTGCGCAGGTTGCAGCAGGATCTCTGACTGCCACAAACCCACCTCATGGAACAGCTCCTGTGCCAGTGACAGTGCTGCTGGACCAACAGAGGCAGCAACATTCAGACTTCATGAACCAACTTCGAACCAGAACTGAACCTGACAGGTAAGATTTTTACACTGTCCCAAACCTGATCAATAATATTAAGCTTCTTGGCTTAATAACCTAAGGCTTGTTGCTTGATGCGATGCACTGTTTTTGATGTTTTCGCTATTATCTGTGATCAGGAGAGGCAGGATCAATGCACTCAGTCTTTTAGGAAAAAGGAGGTGGCTCAGTGTTTAACACTGCTGCCTCACAGCGCCATGCACCCAGGTGACTCCAGCCTCAGATGACTGTCCGTGTGGAGTTTGCACATTCTCCCGGATCTGCATGGGTTTCCTCTGAGTGCTCCGATTTTCTCCCACAATCCAAAGATGTGCAGGTGAGGTGAATTGGCCGTGCTAAATTGCCAATAGTGTTCAGGGATGTGCAGGTTTGGTGCATTAGTCAGGGGTAAATGTTGAGTAATAGTGTTAAGGGATAGGCTTGGTTGGGATACTCTTCAGAGGGTTGATGTGGATTTGTTGGGCCGAAGGGCCTGTTGTTGTGGTTCTGTTCGCCGAACTGGAAGTTTTTGCTGCAAACGTTTCGTTCCCTGGCTAGGGAACATCATCAGTGCTATTGGAGCCTCCTGTGAAGCGCTGCTTTGATGTTTCTTCCGGTATTTATAGTGGTTTGTTCTTGCCGCTTCCGGTGTCAGTTTCAGCTGTAGTAGTTTGTATGTGGGGTCGTGGTTGATGTGTCTGTTGATGGATCTTTTTGCCGTTTCCGGGTGTCAGTTTCAGCTGTAGTGGTTTGTATATGGGGTCCAAGTCTATGTGTCTGTTAATGGAGTTTGTGGATGAATGCCATGCCTCTAGGAATTCCCTGGCTGTTCTCTGTCTGGCTTGTCCTATGATGGTAGTGTTTTCCCAGTCAAATTCATGTTCCTGGTTGTCTGAGTGTATGGCTACTAGGGATAGCTGGTCGTGTCGTTTTGTGGCTAGCTGATGTTCATGGATGCGGATTGTTAGCTGTCTTCCTGTTTGTCCTATATAGTCTTTTGTGCAGTCCTTGCATGGTATTTTGTAAACTACGTTAGTTTGGCTCATGCTGGCTATTGGGTCCTTCGTTCTAGTGAGTTGTTGTCTGAGTGTGGAAGTTGGCTTGTGTGCTGTTATGAGTCCTAAGGGTCGCAGTAGTCTGGCTGTCAGTTCTGAGACGCTCCTGACGTATGGTAGTGTGGCTAGTCCTTTTGATTGTGGCATGTCCTCATTCCGTGGTCTATCTCTTAGGCATCTGGTGATAAAGTTGCGTGGGTATCCGTTTTTGGCGAATACCTTGTATAGGTGTTCCTCTTCCTCTTTTCGCAGTTCTGGTGTACTGCAGTGTGTTGTGGCTCTTTTGAATAGTGTCCTGGTGCAGCTTCGTTTGTGTGTGTTGGGGTGGTTACTTTCATAGTTTAGGACTTGGTCTGTGTGTGTTGGTTTCCTGTGTACCCTTGTGGTGAATTCTCCGTTGGTTATGCAAAGGTTAGAACGTACATCCCTACCACAAATCCAACCCAAACTCTGGATCAGATACGTCAATGACACATTTGTAATCATCAAAAACACAGAAATAGAAAAAACACACCGAATCATCAATGCCACACTCACAGGAATACGATTCACGAGAAAAGAGGAAAAGGATAGCCAACTCCCATTCCTAGACGTGTTAGTAGAGAGAACGCCCCACATACAAACTACTACAGCTGAAACTGACACCCGGAAGCGGCAAGAACAAACCACTATAAATACCGGAAGAAACATCAAAGCAGCGCTTCACAGGAGGCTCCAATAGCACTGATGATGTTCCCTAGCAAGGGAACGAAACGTTTGCAGCAAAAACTTCCAGCTCGGCGAACAGAACCACAACAACGGACACCTGAGCTACAAATCTTCAACCAGACTTCGAAGGGCCTGTTTCCACACTGTAGGAATTCTATTCTATTCTATGGTCAGAGTAATTTTGGGGGTCTAACAGAATCCTGTTATTCAGAAGGCACTCTGTTAGTTAAAATAGTATTGTGCACTCTTACCTTCTGCAGCAATTTGAGGTAGACTGCTCTGTACAGTTTCTTCAAACATTTTGTTCTTGAACCAGTCAGGGACTTGGTAATATGATTGATTAATGAGTTCAAAATTAAAGACCCTTTTGGTAAGATTCAATGCAGCATAATAGAATTTAGCTTTAGGTGAAGGAATTTGGTTCTTGAACTAGTGTCTAAAGTTAAAGGCAGTCACAAGGGTATAAAGTAATAGTGAGCTAAATGGGAATGGGACGAGAGGTTAGAATGTTAAAGCAGAAGAACCTATTCAGTTATTTCATAATTCTCAACAATGTACATTTATTTATAAAAGAAATGTACAATGAAAAGGTGCCAACAGCGGGGCATAGCTAAAGGAATTGTGGGTGACATCAAATTGAAAGAAAAGATATACAAAACTGCAAAGGTGGTGGTAGGCCAGAAAATTTGAGAATTTCAAACTATCGAAGGATGAGCAAAAAACTGCTGGAAGATACTTTGTCCCTTGTGATAGAGACTGTTATAACATCTTACCTCCCATTATATACCTTGCTTTTTTCCCACCTTTGGGATGGTAACAGTATCTTCCAGATTAGTAAGATAATTGGGCAAATTATCCCACAAGTTACTCAGTCTAAAACAAAGTGCTCTTGTGATGCTGTGGTCATGTCTCCAACTTTGAGCCAGAGGCCTGGATAAATCCTACCGGCTCCAGAAGTGTTGATTCGGAAAGAAACATGAGACAAACTTCAGTAATTGAATGTACAATCTTGATGGTCTCTGGAAATTCCAAACTTGACTATTTTGTATCCTGACCTGAGGCCTGATCTCAATTAACCCATCTCATTTGAACTGAATTGCCTTTGCTTGTGTTGAATATAATTGAAGTTTGTCCTGTCTGCACGCTCCCTTGTGCAAAACCTGTTGCAACCTGTCAAAGAACAAGATTGTAAAGTCAGATTAGCTGATAGTCTGTTCAAGGGACAGTAGGTGTTGCAGTATTGATCCCATTTTCCATTGAACTGAGACAGGAGATGATGAGCTTGCTGAGATGTCCATCACTGAAACAATTGTTTCAATTAAAAAAGAAACTGCTTTGGCTGTGGTGGAATTGAATCCAGAGACTTAGCTAGAAGTAGCTGATCGTTGTTTCTTTCTTTGTTTCATCGTAGAAAGAACGAGTGCAGCCCAACACCAGGTGGATCTGCAGAGAAACTGCCAGACACTAAAATGCGTAACTCCACTTTATTAGACAGTCTGACTGAGTCATCCAGACTCAAATATCATGATCGGAGGTGGGCTATTTATGTTCGCTGTGGATGCTTTTACATAGTACAATATTAATCCAAAACATATCTCTTGAGTACTGAAAACAACAAATACTGGAGATCACAGTGGGGAGGTGATGGCCCAGTGGTATTATTGCTGGACTGTTAATCCAGAGATCCAGATAACATCCCGGAGAACTGGGTCCGATTTGAATTCAATAAATATCTGGAATTAAGAATCAAATGACTATGAATCCTTGGTCGATTGTTGGGAAAAACCCATCTGGTTCACTAAAATCATTTAGGTAGGAAACTACCATCCTTGCCTAGTTTGGCCTACTCCAGACACACAGCAATGAGGTTGACTCTGAACTGCCCTGTGGGCAGTTAGGGATGGGCAATAAATGCTGCCTAGTCAGTGACACCCTCATCCCATAAACATATTATTTTTAAAAATCCATGGAGAGAGCAAGCTCACATTTGGAGTCGAGATGACTCCTCATCAGAGCTCTGATAGAGTCATCTCGACTCAATGTTAGCTTGCTCAGTCTCCATGGATGCTGCCTCATCTGCTGTGAGCTCCAGCATTTGTTGTTTTCAGTACAGATTCCATCATCTGCAGTAATTTCCTTATATATTTCTTCTGTATTTTGTTTATTAAATGCCCACTAAATTGCAACTCCGACTCAACACCTTCCCAACAGAGTACTGTGGTCCTGGTGCCAAAAACCTCCATTGACTTGTTCAATTACACCATACGTTGGGGAAATTGCAAAATGCCACTGTGGCTGAAAGGAATGGAATCAGAGTCATACGACATGGAAACGGACCCTTCGGTCCAACTCGTCCATGCCAACCAAATTTCCCAAACTAAACTAGTCCAATTAGCCTGCATTTGACCCATATTCCTCAACCTTTCCTATTCGTGTCCCTCTCCAAATGCCTTTTGAATATTGTAACTGTACTTGCATCTCCCACTTCCGCTGGCCGTTCATTCTATGTCCGACTCAACCTCTTTGTGAAAAAGTTGGCAACTGATGGTTTCACTGTTGCCTGCGGTGAGTGAATCGCTGGGGATTATTGTTCATTCAGGACCACCCCTTGCTGAGCATGGCTCAGGGCCTCAAGAGATTCCTAAATGTGGCTTCGGCCTCCTTGTGGGTTACCACATGCTACTCAAGGCCTTGTGTTTGAGAAGCGCAGGGATATATGGATGGGGGTGCTGTGGAAGGAAGGAGTCAACGTTAATTAATGAATTAATTTATGGAATGTGGATGTCACTGGCTGTGCGAACATTTATTGTCTAATTCTAATGCCCTTGAGAAGGTGGCTGTGAGCTCCCTTTTTGAATCACTGCAGTCCATGTAGGCCGACTGGTCGTGCTGTTGGGAGGGAGTTCCAGAATTTTGGCCCAATGACACTTAAGGACAGCTGAAAGATTTACAACTCAAGATGGTAGTAGCTTGGAAGGGAACCTGTAGGTGGCGGTGTTCCCATGAATCTGCTTCCCTTGACTTCGAGATGGTACTGTCATGGGTTTGTAAGATCCATATTGAAGTGTTATGAATTTCTGCAGTGTATCTTGTTGATAGTACACACTGCTGCCCTGGGCATTAGTGGTGGAGGGAGTGAATGCAGTCTGCTTTTTCCAGCTGACGTCAAGCTTCTTGAGTGTTCTTGGAGCTGCACCCAAACCAAGCCAAGTGGCGAATAGTCTATTGCACTTCTGACTTGAGGATTGTAGATGGTGGACAGGCTTCAGGGATTCGGGAGGTGGTTTATTTTTGCAGGATTCATTGCCTCTGACCTTCTCTTGTAGCCACAGTAGTCAGATGGCAAGTCCAGTTCAATTTCTAGTCAATAGTAACCCCCCAGAATGTTGATGGTGAGGAATTTGGTGATAAAAATGAGTCACTAGCAGTAAATGATACCGGTTCATCAGGTTACAAAGAAAAGTTGAGCATGGGTTTATTTCTGGGGCTACAGAATGGAGATGTGTTAGATATGTGTAGAACCATGAACAGATCACCCTTGGAGCACTGCAAACAGTTCTGATCCATTGTAATATGGATGTAGAGGCAGTAGGGAATATATTAAAAATATTTACTGGAATTATATCAAAACTGAATTTGAATCCATCAAGCAAGATTGGACAGTCTTGTCTTGTTGAAAAAGAGTATCATGGTCGAGGCCATTAAAGTTATGTCGGGGTTTGATAGGGTTGACATAGAAAAGATATTTCTGCTTGTGAATGACACTATCCACTGGAGCTGTGGATACAATTGTAGTCACTATTACATCCAACAGGGAATTTGCTGGGGAGGAGGTGGGGGCTGGTGGGGAAGGTCTTTACCCAGAAAGAGGTTTGAGGTCAAAATTAAACCACCAGGAATAATTGAAGCAAACAACAGATGAATTCAAGAAGAAGCTGGAATACAAGTGATCAAAAAAAAAATATGTTGATGGGTTTCGGTGGAGAGATACAGAAGGAGGCCTATGTAAATCTCAAATACCGAGACTCTGTTTTTGCGTTCTAAATCTGTGCATGTGTGTTGATCTGTGACATTTCTATGGCAGCAGTGGCAGCAGTAAACAAGACAGCCCATCCGTACCATTCTTGGAGAAAAGCAGAACCTCCCACCATACAAAGGGAAACAGCTCTATTGAAGAGGTGGTTCAAACAACAGCTGACAACTCGATCCACAGTGACAGTCTGCCTTCATTACCTGGTGAGAAAGGCGAGTTCTTTAACCAGAAATGGTGTTTTGTCCTTTCACTGATCTCATGACTTAAATGGGGATTTGTGTCTCTTCAATTAGATGATTCAAATCAACTGTCATGTAAGCACTCCTTCTATACCCAAAGGATATGTGGGTCAAATAGTAACAAGTTGAGTAACAATTTATTTCAAGATTCCTTTATTCAGTCATGTGCTCAAGCTATTCAATCCAACTTCCTTGTGTTCCCCTTGGATCTGTGGTTGTGCAGATGGAAACTTCCACATGTCCCCTTAAACAATGTGTGATTCAACATAACAGTTGTGTTGAATCAATAATTGTAACCCAACTCTGCTCCTTGGGCAGAAAACTAATCCAAGGATCCTAGCTCAGCCTTTAACTTCATGTTCAAGTTCTAAATCTTTCAGTGAACAATGGAAAATAACAAAGAACAATATAAATCATTTATTGTCTCTCCAGACTCTGCTTCTGTTGCCACTGAGTTCGATGAGTCAATGACTGAGGATGAAATTGAAGAGCAATCCTTTTATCCCCTTCTGCCATCAAAGAGCCATTGCTGCTTTAACATGGGGAAGAAACACAGGCAGCAGGATGATTCCGATGAGGACATTCTGCAGGATCAATCGGCTTCAATAGCTGTCAAAGTGAGTTCTCCCATGGGTTAGCCAAGGGTGAGTGATGGTGCCAGTTTGTGGGATCTCAGTGCTTGGCATAGTTGCTCCTCTCCATGTTCTAGGTATCTTGCTATGAGACTCAGATGTAGAGGATGAGGAGCAGATGGGTCAATGAGTATAAGGGAAGTGTTGGGCAGGGGCTGTTTTTTACAAATGATAATTACCACTCACTAACAATGTGCCCAGAGTTTATAAATATTGAAGAGGAATTAATCTTTTACATTGTTAATCTTTGTGATCGAGTTACCATGCAGTGAAGACAAAGATTAATATTTACTGGGATTCCTTGCTCACCTCGTCCGGTAAACACAAGCTAAATTTGACTGCTAAAAATGTCCCTGAATTTACAACTTTCTACTGTCCATTAAAGGTGGTAATAAGATGCAAAAGACAAGTGGCGCTTGCAGAGGAATTTGATTTGAACAAGAGACATTTGTGCAGATAATAAGAGATATTCTAATTGGAAGGATATGGTTAGTGATATCTTGCATGGATCTATGTCGGTGCCCTAACTATTCGCTATTCATGATGAAAGGAAAGCCACATTCAAAACTTGGGGCCTCTCTCCAGATTAGCAGCGATCTCGAGTGTAGGTAGATGAAAGCATAAAATAAGAAAACAATCTTGATAGATGAAGTAAATGAAAAATCTACAGATGAGTTTGTGTCAGCAAGTGAGAGGTTGGATCAAGATAGGATATTTCTTGATTATGAAAATCGAGAGACAGTGGAGTTCAAAGAAACTTGATGGGGCTGATCCAGCTGTATGTAGTTCATGAAAATGTCACAAACAGGCTCAAAACAGTGAACAAGGATCAGTGGAATGTTGACATTTATATCCAAAGAAGTTGCAAAAGCAAAGGATTAGAAGTCATGCTTCAGCAATTCAAAGCTGAAAATGTGTTGCTGGAAAAGCGCAGCAGGTCAGGCAGCGTGCAAGGAACAGGAAATTCGACGTTTCGGGCATAAGCCCTTCATCAGAATTTCCTGTTCCTTGGATGCTGCCTGACCTGCTGCGCTTTTCCAGCAACACATTTTCAGCTCTGATCTCCAGCATCTGCAGACCTCACTTTCTCCTCTTCAGCAATTCATAACCGAGTCAGACCAATCTGTCAGGGCTGGGCACCATGGCTTAAGAAGAGTATCACTCTTAGTGGAAGTGCAATGTAGACTTACTGAAGTGATACTTGGGCTCCGAGGCTTAATTTAAGAAGAGAGATTAAATAGATAACATGTTAGAGTCAGAACATTGAGGTGTGCTATTGTGGAACACTTTTACACACAGAAATGGATGAAGTTTGAAACTCCCTTCCACAAACAGTGATTGATTTGAAATCAGTCACAAATTTTAAATCTGAGATTGGTAGATTTTTAACCAAAATGCTGAAGGATTATGGGACAAAGACAGGGATTTGTCATGATGTTGAAGATTACCATGATTTGGGGGAATGGTGGAATAGGCTCAAGAAGCTAAATAGCCTCCTCCTGTTGTGATGTTGATGTAACCATGACACTCTTATTCTCTGGATGTGCAACTCCTATTCTGTTTTTGGTTATTTATCAGAACCTGGCAGCAAATTAGTAACTGGAGTCCTGACCAGAAAATTATCAGTATGAGGGACTTTGCAAGTCTTAATGTGTTTCACAGATGATGAAATGAAACAGTCAGCATTTACTCATCCTGATAAATATTGGGATAGTTTGATGGGATCACTTGTGATGCAGCATGATTGGCATATCTGATGATGCTCCAACTACTTTTAATTGTTGTTGTCGTCGTCTGCACCCAGTCCTGAGGTTTTGTGGATTACAGGACAAGTTTTGCTTGGGTCAGGGGAAGCAGATCACCTCACTCTGTACTGTTTGTCCTCCTGTCTTTCACTGTCCAGCATGATTTCAGCATGTCCTTCTCGGGAGGTCAAGACAGTTTCTATAAATTCACCATGGAGATGGTGCGACAATACGTGGAGGAGGAGGAGATGCGTGCACAGCACCGGGTGTCCCTCCTCAAACTGAGAGAACAAGCCATGAAGGAAAAGACCAAAGCAGAGCTGGCTTGGTTGGAACACCAGAAAAAGTGAGTAGCTGACCTATGCAGTGATGGTAAGCTGTATAGCCTTTCAAAAATGCAATGTAAGAATGTGCAGATCCTTCCAGTAATCCTTTCCGGAGAAGGGGGAAAGCTAGTGTCTATTCTCATTGCAGTGAGGCTGTTGTGCAGAAGCTAGGTATTCACGTCATCTTTCCCTTATCACTGTTTGGATTGAGTAGAATGAAGCCAATTTTGATTTTTTTTTCAAATTTTTAAGTTTGTTCTTTGAACTTGGGATGTTGCGGTAATGCTAGTATTTATTTACTCGCCCTCATTCTCGAAATGGTCATGGTGTTGAGCTGCCTTGAGCCACTGCAGTCTGCTTAGTCAATATAAACGTATCAACTCGCAAGTGCTGTTAGGTTTGGAGTTCAAGGCTCTGGAATAGATTGTTGCAAGGCTGTTGTCCTCACCCACGGGTCAGGATTTTAAACAAATAATTTCAATAGACTTCTTCGCTGCTGGTAAGGCCAGTATTGTTGTCCATCCTTCATTGCACTTGGGAAGGTGATAGTGAGTCATTTCCTCAAACATCTGCAGTTCACCCGCTACAGGTACAACCACAATGCTGACAGGAAAGGAGTACCTGGGATTTTGATCCTATAGCAGTGAAGGAATGATGTATTCCTAAGTCAGGACGATGTGTGGCTTGCAGAGGAGCTTACAAGTAATGGTGTTACCATGTTATCTACTATCTGTGTCCTTTTAGATGGTAGAGGTCTCAGGCTTTGAAGATGCTATTGAAGGAATTGAGTGAGTTTCTGCAGTGCATCATATAGTGCACAAAGCTCTCACTGTAGCAGGTTGCTACATCCTATTTGGTGTTCTGCATCTTGGGCATGTACTGGGGAGACAGAAAGTAAGTTACTTAGTGAAGAATTTTCAGCTTCCGACCTGCTTTTGTTGACCTAGTATGGTATAGCTGATCCATTTTAGTTTCAGGTCGAGAGTAACTCTAATGTGATAATTGTGAGGGAAGCAGTGATGATAATACCACTTCATATCAAAACGATTGCAAGAGATGGTCAATGCTTGGTCAGTATGGTATGCATGCATCCATGCTGCCGTAATACTGTAGTCACGTATGCCATACTAGTTGTGGGCAAAAGATTTCCTTCAAAGTCCGTCCGTGAATTATTTGGGTTTTTCCGGCTGCTCAACATCTTTGTGGACACTTTTACTGACACCAACCTTTTATTTCCAGATTTTCTTTCAAAATATCCTTTTTAATTTTGTGAGCATAAACACTGTCTTGTTGAAATAAAATTTCTTCAAATTGAGTATGACAAGAATGGAGGGGCATTACAGTTATAAAATATTAAGAAGACTTTGCTGCTAAACAAAATCTTAAACCCTGATCATTCTCTTTCTGGTTTAGTTGCTAATTCAGCAGTGGTGACACTGTGAGATCTATTTGGGCAGATTTATCCAAGTTTGTCTGTAAATTTGAGCATCATTATACCATGTGTAGGGAACTATGGCTTCCTAAAGAAGTTGAATCTCTTGTCAAGAGGATGAAGAAAACTTATGTTAGGATGAGATGTAAAGCTCAGTCAGAGTGCTTGAGAGTTACGGGTTAGCCAGGAAAGACCAAAAGAGAGAGCTAAGAAGGGACATGAGAAATCACTGGCAGATAGGATCAAGGAAAACCATCAAGTTTTCTATAAATATATAAGGAAGAAAAGAATGATGAGAAAGATTAGGGCCAATCAAGGATAGTTGTGGGATGTTGGGCATGGAGTCCGTGGAGATGGGGAAGCACTTAAAGAATATTTTTTGTTCATTTTTACACTGGAAAAAGACAGTGTTGTCAAGGAGAATACTGCGATGCAGGCTATTAGACTAGATGGGATTGAGGTTGACGAGGAGGAGTTAGCAATTCGAGGAAGTGTGAAAATAGATAAGTCCCCTGGGCCAGATGGGATTAATCCGAGGATTTTCTGAGAAGCCAGGGAGGAGATTGCAAAACCTTGACCTTTGATCTATATGTCGTCGTTGTCTACAGGAGCAGTGCTAGAAGACTGGAGGATAACAAATGTTGTCCCCTTGTTTGAGAAGGGGAGTAAAAACAACCCTGTTATTATAGACGAGTGAGCCTCATTCGGTTCTGGGTAAGATGTTGGAAAAGGTTATAAGAGGTAGGATTTATAATCATCAAGAAGGGAATATGTAGATTAGGGATAGTCAACTCATTTTTGTGAAGAGTAGGTCGTGTCTCACAAACCCTATTGAGTTCTTTTGAGAAAGTGACCAAACAGATGGATGAGGGTAAAGCAGTTGATGTGGTGTATATGGATTTCAGTAAGGCATTTGATAAATTTCCCACTGTAGGCTATTGCACAAAATACAGAGGCATGGGAGTGAGGGTGATTTAACTGTTTGGATCAGAAATTGGCTCGCTGAAAGAAGACAGAGTGTAGTAGCTAATGAGAAATGTTCATCCTGGAGTTCAATAACGGGTGATGTAACGCAAGGATCTATTTTGGGTGCACTGCTGTTTGTCATTTTTGACTCAGATGAGGGCATAGAATGATGGGTGAGTAAATTTGCAGATGACAAGAAGGTCAGTGGAGTTGTGTATAATGCTGAAGGGTGTTGCAGGTTACCGAAGGATATAGATAAGCTGCAGAGCTGAGCTGAGAAGTGGCAAATGGAGTTTAATGCAGAAAAGTATGAGGTGATTCAGTTAGGAAGGAGCAACAGGAATAAGGAATACTGGGCTAATGGTAAGATTCTTGGTAGTGTAGATGAGCAGAGAGGTCTCGGTGTCCATGTATAGGTCCTTGAAAGTTGCCACCCAGCTTGATAGGGTTGTTCCGAAGGCATACGGTGTATTAGCTTTTATTGGTAGAGGGATTGAGTTTCAGAGCCACAAGGACATGTTGCAGCTGTACAAAACTCTGGTGTGGCCATACTTGGAGTACTGTGTACAGTTCTAGTCACTGCATTATAGAAAGGATGTGGAAGCTTCAGAAAGGGTTCAGAGGAGATTTACAAGGATGTTACCTGGTATGGAGGGAAGGTCTTATGAGGAATGGCTGAGGGACTTACGGCTGTTTTCATTAGAGAGAAAAAGATTGAGAGGTGATTTAATTGTGACATATAAGATAATCAGAGGGTTAGATAGGGTGGACAGAGAGAGCCTTTTTTCCCAGATGGTGATGGCTAGCACAAGGGGACATAGCTTTAAATTGCAGGAGGATGTACAGATGTCAGAGGTAATTTCTTTAGTCAGAGTGGTAGTGGTGTGGAACACACTGCCTGAAACAGTAGTGGACTCATCAACTTTAAGGGCATTTACATGCTCATTGGATAAACATATGGATGAAAATGGAATAGTGGAGGATAGATGGGCTTCAAATTGGTTCTACAGGTCAGTGCAACATTGATGGCCAAAGTGCCTGTAGTGTGCTGTAATGCTCTTTGTTCTATGTTCATGTGACTTTGCCATGTCCTCTAACCAGATGCCTTCAAGACAATGGAGAAGATGACAAGATGCCATCCATCCGTAGGAGGCAGCGTGGGCTTCTGCTCAGGCTGCAGCAGGAGCAGGTATGACCCACTGAATGCCAGGGAAAATGTTCATACTTCATGAATGAGCATGTTTCCCCAAGGTTCCGATTTGATTTCAAACCTTTTATTAACGGTGATCCAGGTTTTCCTTGAAATGCCAATAACAAATGCTACTGAGTGTAATGTATATGCTCGGCCTAGGGACAGATTTCCATGCCATGGTGTTTCTGAATGCAGTTTTTCTACTGGCAATGTGCACGGCAGCACCCTGGGGCTGAAACATCTGAAGTGTTCTTCGGCCAGTAATTAATCTGCATTGTCTCTCCAGGCCAGCAGGCATCTATCTTTGTTCTCCCCTTTTTTTGTTTGAAAACAAGTTGCTTTTCAAAGTTCAATTCTCAACTTCAGCTCACAGTTCCAAACCAAAAATGAGAAAAATATAGTTGCTGATTTTTGTTGGCAGAGGTGTTGCCAATCACGCAGTGTCAGGCAGTATCACACAGACTTGGAATGTTACGTTATTTGCTGTTGGACTCACTACAGATTTGTCAGATTCTGCACTCACTCAACCCAGGCACACTTTCCAACTTGCCCAGCAGCAAGAGCTAATACGCAATTCTCGTGAGTGGAAATCTGCCTATTCATCATCTTTCTCTTCTGCAAAGTACTTGGCAGCTGAGGACAGTTTTTCAGGTTTGAGAACTCAGGTTAACTCACCACAGGCCAGGAAGCAACCTCCTGAAATAAAATCAGAAATGCTCACTCAAAGTTAGGCATCAGCTGTTGAAAAAGAACGTGAGTAACTCTTTCATGATAATTTTCCACCTGGAGTACTTGACTGTTTGAGTTCGTGTTGACAATACATTTTGTCGAAAAAACCCACAAAGTTTTCATCAAGAACAAGCATTATAAGTTGTAAAAGTTGCACAGTGCCACCTGGAAACTGTGCAACTTAGAACTTAATGGGTTATGGAGTTGCGTGCCCTGACTTCATTTTTGTCTGTAGTTTGTCGTCAAAATAAATTTATTGACGATGTAAAGACGGGTTTGGTTGGTCTCTAACATGGTAATACATTGTATACAATTTCACCACAGGCTGAAATCAGGCATCTTCAAAAAGCCAACAAGGCTGCTCACAGGGAGAGGCAGCTGATCCTGAAACAGCAGGAGGAGATTCAACACATGCTCCAGTCCACCAGGGAAATTCAGGAGAGGCTCAAATCAGTTGGGGAGAGCAAGTTGGTTAGTATCCCACCATTTACAAACACCTGAACTGATCAATTCAAGGTTACTATTAAAGTAAGGAATTACTTACTCTGCAGCATGAATGATGGGTGGTCAATTTCAATCCAAACTTGCTATCAGCCAGGTTTCTAGTCTATATTATCATTACAATATAAATAAAACTTCTAATATTTTACAGAAAAGATGTAAGAATGGTTTGTCTGCCACTGAGAAACATCAACTTAAGCCTCGGTACCTTTATTAAGTTGATAACATGTTCACATGTTCCCTTATGTAGAGACCAAAACTCTGCAACCTAAAATACCAGGAATACCTGCTGCCGCCGAGAATACCATCCTTTGTATTCATTGATATCGTGTTTTGTTCTGCATTCCGTAGAAGTGACAGCACAAGAAATGGAGCTTTCAGCCCAATGTATCTGTGCTTCTGTTCTTTCCCTCCCTGCAATCTGGCTCCGACCTGTTATCAGCATATCCTACAAAGGGGTCAAAACATTTTTGCACTTGATCATGTGCATAGGAATGGGACTAGGTTGTTGAGCCACTCATCTGTTTGCACTTGCTTCTATTATAATTGATCTACATCTCCCTCCCTTAATCTGTTTCCCTGAATAAACATTCCCAACAAATAAAAAAAATCAAACTCTTTTAAAATGTTCAATTAATTCAAAGCTCAATTAATTCAAAACTAATGAAACACTCTGCCTCCTGAAATGAAATGATGTTGCTTAGTTGCAGAAACCTGTCTTTGAATCTCATCTGTGTTTCACTAATTCTGGAGCTGTTTCCATTTAGGAGCAAACGTAACTTTCCATGCGCCCATCTTGGTATATTCTCAGGTTCCAACTCGACAGGAGCAGCGGAATGCAGAACAACCAGAAGTGCAGAATGTTTCCAAAGTGAGCCCCACTTCCACTCTCCTGGAAACAGATACGGAGACGTGGAGTCCCTCCTCTGTTTCGAATTCAGGCAGCGAGACCAGCAACATCATGCAAAAACAGAAGATGCGCAGTCATGTGGATGAAAAGTAATATCTCTTATGGCTTCTTATAAGGCATATTGCTGTGAAAGACTGGCAAGCCAACCAGCTCATTTGTCAGCTGGTGATGTTATGGAGAGGATGAGAAAGAGAGAGACCGAGTGGCTCTGAGCAGAGATAAATATAAGAAGTCCATTTCACTGTGCTTTTCAAAGGCAGTGTGTTTGCTGCAAATGGTGTTTCTAATGATCCCACCTGAGGTGTTGTCATGTTTGACCCTGCGAGTGGGGCAGCAAAACATCAATATGGCCTCACTGCTACTGCTCTCCAAGTAGGGGAGCTTTTTTCTTACCCTAATCTTTTTTATTCACACCCATTGCCCTGGAGTAACAGTCTCAGAATGGGATTGCACTGTGAAATTTTCACTCGTGCAAAGCTTGCTTTGCCTTTCAGTGGAGTGTGTTAGGAAACTGGAGGTACATGCAAATGTTGCAGGAATTGTTTTTCCTGGTGGAATTATCAGCTTGACATCATTGTGTTGTGTTAGCTTTTTTATCCTATGAAGACAATTGTGTACACTACAGAGGATATAAACAGGTCTTATTAGGGCAGCACCATGGCTCAATGGCGAGCACTGCTGCCTCACAGTGCCAGGAACCCGGGTTCGATTCTACCTTCAGGTGACTGTGTGGAGTTTGCACATTCTCCCAATGTCTGCATGGGTTTCCTCCCGCTGTCCACAAATATGCAGGTTAGGTGGATTGGCCATGCTAAATTGCCCATAGTGCCGAGCGATATGCAGGCAAGGTGAATTAGCCATGGGAAATGCAAAGTTACATTCATAGCTTAGGGGAGTGAGTTTGGGTGGGTTGCTGTGCGAGGGGTTATTATGGACTCAATGGGCTGAATGGCCTGTTTCCACACTGAGGGATTCTATGATTTGTTCCAAACACTTCACATCAGTGTTACTGCTCCACTTGAGAATCCTGTCACCCTTGCTCATCTATTACCCTGACCCTCTATTCCTTTCTCCCTCTAATCTTGTCTATACTCCCCTTAAACACCCGTATCATATTTGATTCAACTGCTCCCTGTTCAGTCTTCATTGCTGTAATCCAATTCTGCAGATCTTCCATATCTCCCTGATGGATTTCTTGGTGACTACTTTGTGACCTCAAGGTAGCTCTTCCCTGTGAATGGAAACATTCTGTCTGTATCCAGTCTGCTGAACCCTGTCAACATTTTAAAGACCTCTATTATGTCCCTGTTTGTCCTTCTTTCAGAGAAAAGAGACATAGCCTGTCAACCCTTTCCTGAGATGTGAACCCACACATTCCTGTGACCAACCTTGTCAATCTTGTCTGTGTACCCACTTCAGTTTCTCCTTTTTCTATTTATAGTATGATGATCAGCCTGCACACAGTATCCAAGTGTGGTTTCAGCAAGGTTTGATTCAGGTTTAGCATATTTAATAAATAATTAGATAGGGATGATGTGCTAAACTACTGGTGTTTTTTTCTGATCTAATTGATTTAAATAAATGTGAGGTACTGCATTTTGGTAAGGCAAATCAGGGCAGGACTTAATGGGAAGGTCCTGGGCAGTGTTGCTGAACAAAGAGACCTTGGGGTGCAGGTTCCTAGATCCTTGAAGACGGAGTTTCAGTCAGACAGGGTCGTGAAGAAACCGTTTGGTGTGCTTGCATTTATTGGTCAGTGCATTGAGTATAAGAGTTGGGATGTCATGTTATGGTTGTACAGGACATTGGTGAGGCCACTTTTGGAATAATGCATTCAGTGCTGGTGTGTTGTCAAACTTGAAAGGATTCAGTAAAGGTTTACAAGGATGTTGCGAGGGTTGAAGGTTTGAGCTGAAGGGTAACCTTAAAGGTTTATAAAATCATGAGGGGCATGGATAGGGTAAATAGCCATGATCTTTTTTTCCAGGATAGCGGAGTCAAAAACTAGAGACCATAGGTAAGAAAGGAAAAATTTAAAACTTACCTCAGGGGCAACGTTTTCACACAAGTATGAATGAGCTGCCAGAGTTGGTAGTGAAGGCAGCAATAATTACAACATTAAACAAACATCAGATGGGTTTGTAATCTGTGGTTGGACTGTTAGGAAGGCAGTGCTTGAGATTCTCCCACTATCTAAGTCAGAAAGAGAAATGGAGCTGGGGTTGGTTTTGATGAGCTCTGTTGCCATTTGAAGTTAATGAATCCGAGCAGAAGGGGTTGTGTTGATGTAGAGGTGTAGGGAAGTTGGTTACAAATGTTTTGATTGAATATTTGTAATTTCTCTTTCATAATGTGAGGTTTTCTTGAGTATCTAAAGATAAAGCAATTTTGGGGAGATACTCAGCTGTTTTGTTTTTCTTGTTTTGCTCCTTTATTTTGTAAACATCGCTCTCCTGTCACTACTTCCTCTCTGGCTTTACGTCTCATCAGTGGGCTTCTCTCAGTGTCTGTTTTTCCATCCTACATCCCAAATTCCAGATGTCCATCTACAACCAGCTGGTCAGGTACTGTGCAACCTCTGCTTCTCACTGATCGAGCATGCTCTGTTTCATCACATGCATGTGGATGATGTGGGGGGTCGGTGGAGGGTCAAGGGGAAAGGAATTTTGGCTTCACATAGATGCAGCAAGCTGCTCGTTTGCAATATAATGCATACTTTACAATTAATCTGGAACGTGGTTTTATAGGGGCATTACTGTGAAAGCAAGAAGTTGAAGTTACACAAACAATCTTGAGCTGCTCATGCTAACAGGGTACAATAAAGATTGACCTGTTTTACGTTGAGTTGGACTTTTGCAAATTGTCTGGCAGAGTTAGCAGCCCACTAACCTTGATAAATATAACTTTAAGAAATCTGAAATTTGAGTTGCAAGGTTGAATTTTCATAAGGCAGTGCTTCTTTAAGAGGGCAAATGTGTCTTTGGTGAACATTTGAGGTATTCTTATGGATATGAAAACTTAATTGGTATGTAACCGTCACAGTAGACATGAGTATCTCCAACTACATGCAGCTACATGTTGGCTGTACTACATTTCTGAATGAAATTCACCCAAAATTAGTGAAATAATTGAAAAGTATTGCAGAATTAGAAGTGTAAATTATGTTTGTTGTGTGAATGTTGTAATATTGGAAAGCTAATAGTAACTAGCACATTCTCCCAAGGTGATTAACTACCACTGGAACTTTGTAATAATTATGCTTGTGTAAAGCTTTAAAGAGGCTGTAACAAATAATTAGCTTTTTCTTTTGTGATCCAGATAAGCAATTAACATGTTTTAGAAGTAATTGTATATTTTTCCTGTTAGTAACATGAAAAGCAAGATAATAATAAGCCCCTTGAGCCTGCTCTGTCATTCAGTCTGATCATGATGATCCCACTTTCTCCCCATACCATTTGATCTCTTTAGCCCTAAGAACTATATCTAACCCTTGAAAATATTCAATGTTTTGTCCTGAAATACATTTTGTGGTAGAATATTTTGTTGGTTCAACACGATCTGGATGAAGAAATTTCTCCTCATCTCAGTTCTGAACAGCCTAACCTATATCCTTTAGACTATGACCACTGGTTCTGGCCTACCCCACCATGAAGGCCAACATACCATTTGTCTTCACCACCTGCTGCACCTGCATGCTTACTCTCAGTGACTGGTGTACAAAGACACCCTTTGTTGTAACTCTCCCTTTCCTAATCTATTCAGATAATCTCGCTGTCTGTTTTTGCAACCAAAAATCTCAAAATTATCTTTCATCTGCCATGCATTTTCCTTATCACTCAATTTATGTAAATCACACTTGAAGCATCTCTGCATCCTCCTCACAGTTTACCTTCCACCCAGCTTTGTGTCACCCACAAACTTAGAAATAGTAATAGTTCCCTCATTTAAATCATTCGTATATATTGTCAATAACTGGGTTTGAACCATTGATCCCTGTAGTACCTCACTGGTCACTGGCTGCCACTCAGAAAATGGCCTGTTTATTCCAGCTCTTTGTTTCCTGTCTGCCAACTAGCGCTCTGTCCATGCAAATACACTCCGCACCACCCCCCCCACCCCGATCTCTCACATTATATGCTAATTTCTTATGTGGGACCTGATCAAAAGAGTTCTGAAGTCAAGGTAACACCCATGGGTTGCCCCTTATCAATTCTACTAGGTAGATCCTCAAACTTTCAGTAGATTTGCTAAGTATGATTCTCCTCTTTTAAATCCATGCCAACTCTGTCCAATCCTGTCACTGTTCAGTAAGAAACTTGACTGTACGCCAATATAGCTTGTAAATGTATCTGCTCCCAGAATTTGGAAAGCGGGCACACTGCCCTCCAAAGAAAAATCTGCTGTCACAGGCTTCACTCTTATCGCATACATTTATTGTCCAATTCTTTCATGTGATCATTGATTTTACAAACAATTTCTAAAATTCTTTAAATCCTGAAGAAATGTGACGCTAGCCCTTTGTAGAAGTGAATGGAAAGTGTGATACTTGCTTGACCTTTGTCTCTATGGATCAGACCTAACCGAACCTTTAGCAAGGTGTGGGATGTGTCCCACAAACATTTTTTAAAAAGCAAAGATTATTCTCTGAGATTTAAGTGTTCAATTAGGTATGATCAAAAAACTTCGTAAAAATTGAGAGTTTGTTTTCAGCTCCTTTAAAGAGACATGCTCTAGGCCGACAATTTTGTGACATGTGGTCATTCTTTGATAAAGGTGACTGTGTCCAACACCAAGGATTTTGTGCAGAAGTGTCTAATTGGCTGGGTGAGCTTTATTACTGGTGTAACTTGGCTCATTTTGGGATGGAATGCTACTTTGAATTAAATCGTGTTTTTAAACTGAGGTGACTTTCTCTAACTCAAGTGTGGAAACTACGCTCAAGTTTACGCTTTTGTTTCACTTTTGCAGATGAGTATTTTTCCGATCTGTTTTATAAATAAAGTTCAATATTGAAAATGCCAGCAGCATCACTGAAGAGAAAAAGACATTATATGTTTCAAGTCCAGTGACCTGTTGTCCGTTCAGACGAAGATTTAGTGAACTTAAAACATAACTTTTCTTTTTCTTCACAGATGCTGTCAGACCTGCTGAGTTTCTCCAGCACTTTGCTTCTTCGGTTCAGATGTTCAGCATCTGCAGTTCTTTGTTTTGTTACAAATCCTAATAATTTGACTTGGGGAGTGAGAGGCAGCAACTGTGATTAACTAGGATAAAAATCCTCCACCATGGCAAAAGAACACATAATTCTTTACACTTTACAAAACACTGTACTGTAAATAGGAAATGCAGTTGAGCTAAATACAAGAAGGCATAGCACCTGACTGGTCTCAAACTTTTTCCCAAACTTTGAGGACCAGGCTATCAGAATTTTGTTTGCACGCTTCCTTTGAGATCACAGTCCACAAATGTCCCAGTACCAACCCCTGGGCCGGGCCAGGTTACCAATTGCAGTGGGGTGGGGAAATCTGTGTCAGACTGAAGTTTTATTTAAGAGCAGCATTGCAGATTAAAGTTGATGGTTTTGACTAATATTGCGTCAGCAAACTTGGAGGAAATCCTTCTGAATGTGTTGATTAACTGCACTGAGCCTATTTACATGCAGTAGTGCTGCAATGTTCTAGGATGTGTGAAGGGGCCAAGGAGACATTGCCCTGAATTTTGTTTGTGTTGTGAAATTATCACCCAAACAGTGTTGAATTTCAAAAGTAAGAATTATACATTTTGAGCTGCAGGTTAATGTCCAATTTTAGAAATGAATATCAGCGCTAGCTGACACTTTCTTTCGCTCTCCCCCGTCCTGCTTGCATGTCCATCAGGTTTCTCACTAAACGGGAGCAGAAACTCCAACGGCGACGGCGTGCGGAGGAGCTGCTGGAGTGGAAGCAGCGGCTCGATGCCGAGGAAGCTGCGATCCAGCAAATGGAAGAACAGGCTCAGGCTGCTTGGGACCAGCAGCTCAAAACAAACATGATAAAGAGAGAGGCAAGCAAGAAGATTCCCGAATTGAACGGTAATGTTAGCCTCTGTTTCTTGTTTGTTTGTTTTTCTTCAAGACAGTAATGCATTTACTGTGGTTCTGACTGCTTTCAAGTGCACTTTGGTATGGCTGATTGTCATGGCACGTGTGAGGTGATGTATTGATGTGTAAATGTCATCAGTCTGCATTAATGCAGAAGAAGCAAGGTGTAAACCTGGCCTTTTACTTAGCCTGTCTCATTAATTCAAGGAAATCACATTTCCCAAGCATCTGCCGTGATGCATTTAAACAGAATAGGTCAGATGTTGGAATTATCATCTTTCTCAATGGTACCTTGAAACGATAGCTCAGTGTAGTTTCCCACTCACCCTCTCGAGGGAGACTGAAGTTTCAGATTTTAATTCCTTTCACTGCTGGTGGTTGCGTATCACTTGCAGAGTTGAGAAGCAGCAAAAGTTGTCATCAATGTGAGAGCTTGGATGTTGTTTATACAAGACTATGTGGCCACTTTGTTCACACGGAAAAATCTAATTTTCTTTGCAATATTGATAATTAATTTCATTCCTCCCCATTAGCAGCAACATGAAACTATCTCCAGGACTGCACAGAATGTTGTATCGGAGTATTTTGATGATGAGCAGATATGTCTGATAGTATCTGAGTTGGCTCAAGGTGCTTTTCATCAGTGACCTGTGCATACTTAACTTTCTCTGGTTAATTGTTTCTAACCTACTCCCCTTATGATACTGTTACATGCATCTGAAGTAAAGAATATATTGAAAGGAGGATGAAGTTGTAAGACAGTCATACTGAATTGTGCATCTCACTTTAAGCACTGTTAATCCATTGCTGTATAAATGTTCTAAGTATTGTTATTTTCTGTAGACACAGGCAGTGAGGAAGAATGTCCTGTGCCGCCTTGCTCCCAGCCCCACAGGGACAGTTCAGTTCCTGAGGAAGTTAGAATTTCACCTGCTCAGTCACTGGAATCACCATCAGCAGCCCTTCGGATGACCACCAGTCCTGACCATCCTATTTTCACGGATGGTGTTTATTCCCAGGATTTTGTTGCAACACACAGTAAAATGGTAAAAGATGTTTTGCATTGTCTTTTTTACAAAAACTGTTTCTAATGAGTAAAGAATGTAATATAAGGCTGCAGAGAATAGCAAATCCTTGGCTTTGCTCAAAATCAGTCCCAGGGAAACAGGAAGTGGAGAGAATGGGAAACAATATGGAGAGGGGGTGGGAGATCTGAGGGAATGGGAGTTCTGAGAATGAATGGAAAATATAAGTGTGGGGGGAATGGGAATTCTGAGTGGGGTTGGGAAACATGGGAGTGGGATCAAATGGAAATTCTGAGAGGGAATTTGAAACGGGAGTGGCAGAGAATGGGAATTCTGTGGGGGAATGAGAAATGTAATGTGGGAAAGAATAGGAATTTTGTGAAGGCATGGGAAATATGTGCGGGCTCGGTGGATTAACAATGGGAAATCCAGGTGGGGGAGGGGGCTCTGGGTGGGCTGGTCCTCAGGGGGTTGATGTGGACTTAAAAGCCCAAATGACCTGCTCCGACACTTTACGGAATCTCTGATTATCTGTCTCTGTCCCACCTCCGTTCTTCCACTGCAGAAACCTCGTCAATGTCTGTCTTACTTCCAGACTTGATGATTGTATTATACTACTTGTTCTATTCCAGAAAGCTGATTGGTGAAGGATAATACCAGAACCAGTCTTTGCACCATTTAAATTAATTTATATGATTATACATTGCAGGCAAGCTATTTGTATTCCTTTAATTAAATCTTTGAGAATTTCAATTTTAATTGCTCCATTCATGGAAAAGCCTTCAGTTACTAAGACAGTGACCTCTTTAATCCCCTCCCTGAACTTTACTTCTGTCTGTGTCACTTTCCTCCTACAAGACACTCGAACTGTATGACAGATTTCACATCTGCCCTTGGATCTCTGTGAGGCTCAGTATCATGTTTTATTCTATTTCTGTGAAGCTACTTGGTTTGTTTTATCATATGAAAGATTTGTTATCAATGCAAGTTTTTAAAGATAAAACAGGAAGAAAACAGGTAACTGTGAAATAAAGCATCTGAGCAGATTTCAAAAGTGATGACTGTGCTTAAAAAAGCCTCAACTTTCAGATGTGGAGGTATGATGGGTGGGTACATGCACTTTTTAAAAAAACATTTGACAACGTGTCATACATGAGATTAATTGGCAAGGAATTAAGGCAGGGATAGCAAACGGGATTTAAACAGATAGAAGGGTGGAAATATAGAAAAGGACTTGGGGAAGTTCCAGAGTGGTTCAAGAAAGTCGTGGTTTCTGGCTTTGCTTCTGGGGGCACTTTTATTTCCGGTGTTCATTTAATAATTTGATTATGTGCTAAGAGCGTGTGGTGTTGAAATTCAAAGTATTGTAAAATAAGAAGAATGATGAGTGTTTTGGAAAAGTTAAGGAAGCTGTGAGGAGTTTTGAGAAGAAGCTTAAAAAGGAGTAGAAAGCTTTTGTTTTCACTCCATCAAGTAAATTTTGTATTGAGTTTGAGTACTCAGTCTTAAAAAATATACTGTTAATGATCTGGATCTCACTCCATGTGGAAACCTTGACTTTCATTACATGGCTGAGAATAAATTGGAAATGAATTCCAGCCTGTGTCTGATTTGTCAGACATATTCTGAGATATAAAACAAAGGTTGTCGTTTGTTTGTCTCCTGTTTTCATGCTTTGATTTCACAGTTTATTAAAACCATGTATTGTTCATTAATGTTTTGAAATGAATTCCATCATTTTTGTCCTGACCTTCAGTATCTAGATTGACCAACAGTATGTGTACTTTGCAACAGGGCAGCCCAGTGCAGGAGCCCCAGTCCCGAAAAGATGTGCCCCGAAAAATCCAAGGGGAAATTAACTTTGCTTTTGCTGAAGATGCAGTCGAGATTGTGACACTGGTTCATGGAGCGGCTGAGGAGCTGTACAAATGGCAGGAACTTGGCCATGATTTGGGGGATTTGCAAATACCCCCAGACTTTGTGAATTCTAAATGGAAGGATGATGAGAGTGTCAGCAGAAGAGCTTATTGTGAGGTGAGACCCAGATTTTGCATTTGAAAACCAAATTATTTTTTCTTTGTTAAGCAAGAAACGTATGGGTTAAGAGTGCTCCATTGCAGCTCTGATTGATGATATGTATAACAGAGCATGTTAAAAACATTATCTCGATCCTGATGACTGCATTGAATTCAATTTACCATTTTACCCCTTCCCTAAAAATCCAAAGCCCCTTTCTCCTCCACTGTTTGTACTCTCCCATTATTAATTTATCATCATCATCATCATCATACTATTATCCGTTAAATCCCATCTGTCATAACTTTGCCCAGTCTGAGAATCTGTAGATTCCGTTTCTATTTACATAATATATAGTGTCCCTTCCAGCCACTCAGTGTTTTTTTTTCAAATTCTTCTCTATCGTTTCTGTCTTTCTATTGCTGTTTCCATTGGTTGATAATACAATATTTGATTATTATTCACCTTCTTAAAACTCTCTAGAATCTTGATCTAGAAGCTAGAATCACAGGTCATTCCGTAACTTTCAGATAAAGAAAGCCTGAGAAGTTGAACTTCTCAATCTGTGATCATGTCTGTACCTCTTTTCCTGATAACATCTTGAGAATTTGCACGATGTTGAGATTCCCAAAGTTGACCAAAGTATTCTAAGATCTTATGCAGCTTAACGTGGCTGTAATTGTTTGTGTCTATGTGGCCTTTGCTCTCATCTGATTAGGATCTTACCATTTCAGGTGTAATTCCTTTTCTTATCCACACGATGTATTACTTCATCCCACTCTTAACTTCAATTCCATCTTCCGGTAAATATTCTTCTGTAACTGTCACTGCAGTATAGTTCCATCTCTGTCCCTTCAACCCAAGTTGGAATCATTTGATTCCTTTCTCTTAAATTCCCAAGTCAAGATTGTGTTTATTACGATAACAATTAAGGACGATCTGAGTATGGGCTCCTGTGGACCCCTTCCATTCTCCACACCTTTCTTGTGTGAAATCTTTATTTTACCCTGACCTGCATTTTCCCAACTACCTCTATTCACTTGACTGTGCTCCCCTTCATTTGAGGTGCCCCTGAGTTTTGCCTTTGGTCTTCTCAGAGGTAACTACTTGAAATACTTTCTGAAAATCCATGTAAACCATGTACACTTTTTTCCCACTAATCTGCTCCTTTACTAATACAGCCTTGTCAAATCGCTTGCTAGTTCACAACCTGCTAATTAGAAATTCATGCTAATTGCTATTGTCTCTTTAACTGCTCGTCTTTCACTCCATGTTGTTAACTCTTAATTTACCAACAAATGACACAAAACTAACTGATTGAGAAATTCCTGTTTTTCTTCTTATTGAATGAGGAGTTAGCTGCCCTCCAACCCTCTGGTCGAATTTTAGGAGGTAATAATTGGAGCCATGATAGTTTGTTTTCTATTTACAGCATGTCCCACAGATGTCATTCATTTTGTTTCAAAGATTTGCCTCCTTTTATGTTGTGGTGCCTTCCTTAGTATTATGTAGGTAATCTTGTCTAATACATCTGCACCTAGCCTTGTTAGTTCTGCAATCCTTTTAAACCCTTTCTCTCATCTCTCTTTTGCCTTCTCTACTGGAATCAATGAAATTCTAAATTTATCCTTGATTCAGATCGTGAATCAAACAGTTGTTATTTTATATATTTTGAACAGTATTCCCTTTTATTTTCACTGTCGTGATCTAACAAGCTTTTTTTTTGGGTGGAGAGGACGTATCTAATATAATATTTTCTTTGTTACTCTTTTACTACTTCCAGCTTATCTTTAATGTGACAAGGGAAATCTTTGCTGACATCTTTTCTGACGACCTCCATGCCAGCCCAGCCCCGTGGATGAAGCCAAGCCGAATTAGCTCTTTGTTCTTCAAACGAGCGAGGAACCCACAGAATTTAAATGAAGTGAAGGTAATAACTCCATGTAATCCTTTTTTCCTATTTGTCAGTAATAATGTGACAAATGTGATGCTGGTTGGAGTTAAAGTATGTAGATTGAGTAAGTGAGTGACTCAACTTGTAAACAGTGGTCACTATCCTGACTTGGAAATCTGTCACTGCTTCTTGGAAGTCCCTCCCTAATGAGATTGTGGGTCTAGCTCAGCACCATCTTCTCAAAGACAACCAGGAAGGGGCAATAAGGGCTGGCCAGCCAGTGACATCCACATTTCATGAATGAAAAAAAAAATTCCTCTATGCTCATTGAGTACCAAGGAACTCCATTTTAATTCTAAACTCCTCAATGACCATTTTTTAAATGACTCAGAGGGTCTGGGCATCGCCGGCTGGCCAGCATTTATTGACCGATCCTAGTTGCTTTTGAGAACCTGGTAAGCTGTCTTTTGTAACCACTGCCGTCCATGAGCTGTAGGTAGACCCACAATGCCCTTCAGGAGGGAATTCCCAGAATTTGATACAGCAATCCTGAAGAAACAATTATATTTTTCGAAGTCAGAATGATGAGTGGCTTGGAGGGGAACTTGCAGGTGGCGGTCTGCTGCTCTTGTCCTTCTTGATCTAAATGGTCACAGATTTGGGAGGATCTGGCTAAAGATCTCTGAATTTCTGCAATGCATCTTGTAGATTGTACACACTGCTGCTACTGAGTGGAGTGTGGTGGAGGGCATGGCTGCTTGCGGATGTGGTGCCAATCAAGTGGGCTCCTTTGCCTTGGATGTGGCGACCTTTTTGTGTGTTACTGGAGCTGCACTCATTCAGGCAAGTGGGGCGTATTCCATCAGACTCCTGACTTGTGCTTTGTACTCGGTGGATTTGCTATGGGGAATTAGGAAGTGAGTTATACACCCCAGTATTCCAAGCCTCTGACCTGCCCTTGTAGCCCAAAGTATTTATATAATGAGTCCAAATGAGTTTCTGGTCCATGATAACCCCCATGATGTTCATTGTGGAAGATTCAGTGATGGTAATACCATTGAATGTCAAGGGCCATTGGTTAAATTGTCTCTTAGAGTCGTAGAGATGGACAGCTCAGAAACAGACCCTTCGGTTCAACTTGTCCATACAGACCAGTTATCCGAGATAAAATCTAGTCCCATTTGCCAGCATTTGGTCCATTTCCTCTTTAACCCTTCCTATTCATATACACCACCAGATGCCTTTTAAATATCGCCATTATGCCAGCTGCCTCCACTTCCTCTGGCAACCCATTCCATGTACACACCACCCCCTGCATGAAACAGTTACCTGTTACGTACCTTTTAAATGTTTCCCTCTCACCTCTGCCCTCTATTTTTGGAATTGCCTTCACCAGGGAAAAGACTTGTCTATTTACCCTGTCCATACCACTCATAATTTTATAAATCTTTTCACAGCCGCCTCTCAGCCTCTGGTGCTCCAGGGAATGTAACCCCAACCAATTCATTCTCTTCCTATACCAGAACCCCCCCAACCCTGGCAACACCCTTGTAAATCTTTGCATAACCCTTTCAAGATTCACAACATCCTTCCAAGAGCAGGGAGTCCAGAATTGCACAGAATATTCTAAAAGAGGCCTGATCAGTGTCTTATTCAGCTGCAACATGACCTCCCAACTCCTGTACTCAATGCTCTGACCAATAAAGGCAAACATACCAAACACCACCTTCACTATCCTGTTTACTTGTGACTCCACTTTCAAGGAACTATGAACCTGCACTCCAAGGTCTCTTTGCTCAGCAACACTCCCCAGGACTTTACCATTGAGTGTATAAGTCCTGCCCTTATTTGCCTTTCCAAAATGCAGCACCTCACATTTATGTAAACTAAACTTCATCTGCCACTCCTCAGCCCATCTGAACAAGATCCTGTTGTATTCTGAACCTTCTTCACTGTCCACTGCACCTTCAATTTTGGTGTTATCTGCAAAATTACTAACCATACTATGTTCCATGTTCACATCCAAATCATTTATGTAAATGACGAAAAGCAGTGAACCCAGCACCGATCCTTGTGGCACACCACTGGTCACAGGCCTCCTACTGGGAATGGTCATTGACTGGCAGTTTTGGTCCGAATATTATTTGCCTCTTGCCAGTCCAAACCTACATATTGTCCAGATCTTGTTGCCTTTGAACATAACTCCTCAGATATTGAAACAGTCTATGAATGGTACTGAATATTGTGCAACCATCCGCACTTCTGACCTTAAGATGGAAGTAAGGTCAGGAACTGAGGAACCCCATTTTATTCTGATCCTCGAGGAAGCTCATTTTACTCCAAACTGGAGACACAATGTAATAGCTCTGAGTGTTAGCTATGGCTCAGTGGCACTCTTCCTCAGTCAGCAGAGGGGATTAAGCAAACGCTGAAGTGAAGTCCTGGATGACAGTCCTGGTGCAGTACTGAAGTATTGTTTTCAAAGTGAGGCCCCATTTTCCCCCTTGGGTGAGTTTTTTTTAAAAAAGATTTTTAGTGCTACTTTGAAGAGGAGTGAAGTTCTCCCTCATGGACCTGGTCAATCATGAGTCATTATGGCTAAACGTTTACCGAACCATTTCTCTAATTTGTGGGAACTTGCTGTGTGAAAGTTTGTTGCAGCTTTTGATGATATTATAATAGTGGCTGTACTTCAAAGGTTGGGAACAACATGGTACAAGTGAGATAAGTGATATGCTGTTTTTGACAGTTTGAGGTTAAGGTGGGTGACTTGAGCATTGGTTACAAAGTATTGTCCAGCACGAAGACCAAGTTCTTTACAATTCCAACAATGCAACTTCTCTTTTCTTGTGGCACTGACATTGAAGTGTACACTGGATGACTCCTTCCAGTAGCGCAGACTTGCAACACTGCAATGTGAACTTTTTACCACAGTCTAAAGTCGACATCAACCTACTCATTGTCTGACTTCCCTTTGTGCACAGTTTGTGAAGTGTTGCACTTTGCCAGGGACTGAGAATGGGCATGTGTAAATCAGCTTTTCATCCACACAGCAAATTTGGAACTGTTCATTTCCTTTGCTTTGTCTTTATAACTCGACTCAAATGTATCTTCAGTCTGAACTGTTTCACACACCAACATTTCTGTGCATGTTACTTGCCTTTGATGGTGTTAGCCGAGAAACCTATCAAAATCTTCCTGCCTGGAGCCATGTGAGGCAGTGGTCAGTGGCTAGGTCATATAGCTTTGAAGCACTCATCTGTTAAATTGAGAATGATTTGACCATCCTGAAATGCTGGGAGCGCTGTATGAATCCATGTCAGCCCCAATATTTATTGTGAGACTTCCCACAGCGCTGATCTTCAGTTGGCTGCCTACAGTCGATTAAAGGCAGAACATTTTTGGAATTTGACGAAGCAGAGGCTTCTTCGAAGATGCTGTAGGCAAAGTGCTGAACCATGTAATGCAGTGAATAATTCATCATTTCTCAGCCGAGGTCTTAGGCAAAGGAACATTTCAAACCTTCTTTCAATTTGGGAGCATCGCATGTTACCTTAAAGTTGTATTGTCTGTGCTTTTGGATCTCACTAATGTTATTCATTTCAGTTATAATTAAGTTTTAAAGCATTTAGCAGATTTTTGTTTCATTGAACATGCTTTGAGTTCCATCCAATTTTACATAATTCTGAATGGGGGAAGAATCAGAAGGTCGAAGCATCAAAGTCTTCGTTGAGCAGTTTTAGGGAAGAATAATGGATTGGGAGTGGGTTTGTCTGTGTATTTAGGGTGTGTGCAACAGCTGCCATTTCTCCTGTGCTTCTACCCACAGATCTTCATTTCTAATGAAGTTTTGAAGTTATTTGGGTTGAATGAAGAGCAACATCAGAAGACGACTTGGCAGAAGTTGAAGAAATTTGGCACCAAACAACGTGATCGGGTGGACCATATTTTGGTAGGTGCTTCAGTTTAGGAACTGTTCAGTTTTATATTGTACCATTGTATCACAATTACGAAACCTCATTGTACATCTGAATTTTCTATTATTTTAAATGACAAAGGCTTTATCTGTCTTTGGCTGACCTGTCTGGCTATCCTGCATTTGTCCAGAAAATGCTTCAACTTTCTGACTGAATTGAAAACTTGGCCCTCACTGGAGTAATTTGCTGAAATTCATTAGTTGCCACAAAAGTTTCAAAGAAATTCAGAAGTACATTGAATTCCTCACTCACCTAATGAAAGCAAATTACTGCAGATGCAGGAATCTGAAACCAGAAGAGAAAATGCTGGAAAATCTCAGTAGGTCTGGCAGCATCTGTAAGGAGAGAAAAGAGTCAGTTAGACTCGAAACGTCAGCTCTTTTCTCTCCTTACAGATGCTGCCAGACCTGCTGAGGTTGTCCAGCATTTTCTCTTTTAGTTCCTCACTTACCTGTCTTTTAGACCCAGTTTTACAGAAAGTACAGGTCAGGGTTCTTTGCTTAACAAGAGTTACAGTTTGTTACAAAAAAATGCAAATAATTACCAACCACTGGCATATAACTACTAACTAAAACTAACAACCCCTCCCACATGCATTCCTCATTACACATACACAGATAGAAAAACAGGGACAAAGTGCACTGGGTGTTTTGCATAAAGAGAAAGACTGGGAACGTACTTCCATGGTACCTATTGATGGCTTTTCTTGAGATAATCCTTGTGCTGATCAGAATGCTGTTCCTTGATCTTCCTTCTCCAGATGCTTCCATTTGTTTTCAGGAGGCACAGGGTGACTAGTTCACACGTGTACAAGTCTGTAACTTATCAATTAATAGCCACAGCTTACAGCAAGTGCTGAAGGGAAAAGAAGCTGGTTTTCTTCAGACTTTTCACTGCGGAGACAGATCCTCAACTTGTGGAGATCTGGTGATTTCTCAATTCACTTGTATACAGCCTCGGCTGATCAGCTACCTGGGAGCCAATCTCCGTTTTTGTCCGAAGGATATTTGTCTGTGGCCTAGTGACTAGTTAGCTACTTACTATTGACTGAAGCTCCCATTGAACACAGCCCTTGGCTGGAGCTTGTTTGAAAGTGAGTAGCACTTAGTGTGTGTCAGGGAACTTGCTACTGAAAAGTGCCAGCAATCCCTGAACAATCCTTGGGTTTTAAAATTGCTTTATCCCCATTTGAGTCCAAAATCAAAAGTATAGAAAAATTAGAAGACAGTTTTTGCAGACCTTTCCAGTCCTCCCCATGTGTTGGTGTGTCACAGCACAACATGTGTCAGCAGATTGATGAGTTTAACAGGTCTGTAAGAACACCGTTATCTTCAGGCCACACCACCACCTTGACTTGGTCAGATATCACCTTTCCTTTTATATTTACATGGTTAATCTCCTGGAATCCCTGAGCTTGCAGTGCTGTGGGAGTACCTTCAACACGCAGGCTGTAGCACTTCAAGACAAATATCTTTCCAAAGAGAAATGGGGGGCAGCATGCATCCCAACACTGAAGTTTTAAAAAATTGGGTGCTTGGTATGCCAAAAATTTCAAATCATTGCTTTTTTTCCCTCTTTGGATCAAACATTTCCAGCTGATAGTGTGCGTCCATTAGGCAAGGGTTGGAAGTCTCTGCTCTGCACCAGCTCAAGTAGTGATACCGTCAGGCCACAGCTACACCAGGGCAGAGGGCCAGCCTAAAGTTAAAACGTGTAATTCAGTTACACTCACCAGCTCTTTCCTTGTGGTGGGTATTCCTTTCTGGTTGTGCATACTGAGTAAAACATCTCCACTCGTTTATTATGTTACTGGCAATATTGGTGATTGATCTCACTGGTTTGAGGAGTTGTGGCATTGGAATCAAATTCAAAACCAGGTAGGAACAGGATTAAGCCAGCAGCACCCTTCAGTCTGTTCTCGTACTCCTAATCATAGCTGATTTGTATCTAACTCTGTATATTGATCTCCTAATTTTTCCGAACTGTTATTTGACCTTACAAATATCTGTCAACACTCGTATTGAAATGCTGTAACAGTCACAATAGTTTTTAAGGCTGGAAGGAACCAGATTATTTTAGTATTGTTTGTGTGACAAAAGGCTTCTTCACATCATCCCCCTAATCAACCTAAGTCTTATTTTCCTGCATGCCCTATTTCTGGCATGCCTCGCCAAAGGAACTAGTTTCTCACTTCCTTCGCTGTCAAATCGTTTAATCATCTCAGTCACTTCTATAGATCCATCCCCTAGTCATCTTTACTCAAGAGAATGCAGGCCTCGTTTATCAAATAAAAGTAAAAAATGCTGGAAATATTCAGGTCAGACCTAATTTATGTAGCCAGTCCTTAACCTTCTCAGCCTTGGTATTGTTTTGTCCAAGAATAACTAGTGACTCTCCATTGATCTCGCAGCGAGCCCTCCAGAACTCCTGTCCAAGCTCCACTTGCTGTGTGGGAATGGCCACTTGTGTGATACTGGACACAAGGAAAGTGGGAGGCCTGCAGTCTGAGTGATTTCAGGGCAAACGCTGCTCAGTACGAGAGGAAAGAGCTGTAACAAATAAATCTTGATATAAAAACAATAACACCCCCTCTGTTTTTTTTCTGGCAGGTTCAAGAGCTTTATGAGGAGGAAGCCCAATGGGTGAATTATGATGAGGATGAGCTTTGTGTGAAGATGCAGTTGGCAGATTATATTTTTGAAGTTCTGATAAAAGACACAATAAATGTACTGAATCAGATTCAGGGGCAACAGTTAAAACTCATGTTATCCTAACATGGGCCATGCCATCGGCCAACTTGTGGACTCCAGAAAAAAAACCAAACCTCATGCCCCGAGCAGAGGAGAATCCACCTCGGCCTCTAAACTCCTCTCTCTGATTGAGTTTTGACATCTGGCATAGAATTTCCTCAATAAGTAGGTGGTTTGGGATATCGATCCTTACTGGAGTCAGCGACTGGCAGGATGTGGATACCAAAAGTGCCAACCTTTCTCCTGACCTATTTATATACAACCCGATCCCATTTATTTATCCAAACTGTAGCATGGACTTGAATTCAAAGAAGATTGCACATTTAATTTTGTTTTTGTATTTACACCTACGTTTACCTTTTTAAAAAGTATATCTAGTGGTGCGATGATATGTGTTTGGTGTATGTTAGCTCTGAGACTCTGAACAATGGCTGATAGCAGACACTGAATACTCCCTCTGAGTGAGGAGGACTATATCTGCATGACTGAAGTGGAAGGCAGAAGTATGAGGATTTTAAATACTTGCACTTACTTCATTATAAGTCTTGATTTATTATTTTTGGTTTTAAATTATTTCAGAAAGGACAATTGATTTTTATTCATGTAAATGGACTGTATTTGTGATTTTCAGGAAAACGTTTGAAAACTTTGAGCAGCTTTGAGATCACTTGCACTAATTCAGAACTTCTTCTGAACTCTCTCTCTCTCTCTCTCTCATCTCATTCAGAACTCTCTCTCTCTCCCCCTTCAGAACTCATTCTCTTTTGCTCTCTCTCTCTCTCTCTCATCTCATACTACAGGAATCTCTTTTTCTCTCCCTCCTTTCTCACCACTCTGATCATTTCTATTGCATGGTGCTTCTGTCTGTTAATTTTCTCGAATGTTCCTCTTTTTTTAGTAAATATTTATTGAAAATAATTATATTATAATACAGTAATGTGAATAAACCGCCGGCTACTGTTCAAGATACAGTTGTCTCATATTTTGCTTAACTTAAAACAAATCAGCACAACTCAAATTAAATAAAATAACACTAAATTTAAGTACAATCCATTAAAATTAAATTGCACTACTTGTACTATATTACACGACTCCACTCGCCGCACTCTCCATCAAAGCTCCTGTCCACAGGAACAACAGTGATTATACCCCTATTTATGAGACCACCCCCACCAAATCCCCCCGTGATCCCCGGACCACCACATACAGCCCTCGTGCCTCTATAAAGGCCCTAATCAGTACTGCCGACAGATCCATGTTGATGTAAATTAGAAAGGGCCGCCATGTCATAAAATTGCTCCATTCCGTGGTGCCCCATACTGTCAGGTAATCTTGAGGGACGTGCTCCATCACAAGTCTGTGCCACCTTGAAAGACCTGGAGGGCTTTGCTGATATTCAATTCATTAGGATGTCCTTCCTCACACAATGTGTAAGAATGTTGAATAACCTCTTCCCGTGCTCACCCAAAGAGGGAAGTTTCGGTCGTTCCCAAAAGGAGGACACCAGATCCTCCCAAACTTCCATTCCCAGGATTGTCTCCAGCTCATTCACTATGCCCCCCCCCGGATCCCGGATTCACAGATCTTGTAACAGGACCAAAAGCAATGTGTAAGGATGTCAATACTGTTTTTACATTTGGGACATTTCGGGGAAGACCCTTTCTTAAACTTTGCTAACCTCTCTGGCTCCATTTGGGTCCTGGGGAGGATCTTCAATTGCATTGCTTGTGCCTTATTGTAGATTGAAATTT
>NW_026868328.1:0-55918 GCF_020745735.1 Hemiscyllium ocellatum
GGAGTCACTCAACTGCTCGAGACTGGGAAACAGGAACATGAGGGAACCTCTCAACAGCTCGAAATAGGGACTCAGGAACAGCAGGCAGTCACTCAACTGCTCGAGACTTGGACACAGGAACAGGATGGAGTCGCTCAACTGCTCGAGACTGGGATGCAGCAAACAGAAGGAAGTCACTCAACTGCTCGAGCTGGGACACAGGAACAGGAGGGAGTTACTCAACTGCTCGAGACTGGGACACAGGAACAGGAGGCAGCCACTAGACTGCTCGAGACTGGGACACAGTAACAGGAGGCAGTCACTCAACTGCTCGAGACTGGGACTCAGGGACAGGTGACCGTCACTCAACTGGTCGAGACTAGGACACAGGAACAGGAAGCAGTCACTCAACTGCTCGAGACTGTGACACTGTAACAGGAGGGAGTCACTCAACTGCACGAGACTGGGACACAGCAAACAGGAGGCAGTCACTCAACTGCTCGAGACTAGGACACAGGAACTGGAAGCAGTCACTCAACTGCTCGATATTGGGAAACAGGAACAGGAGGGAGTCACTCAATTGCTCGAGACTGGGACACAGGAAAATGAAGCAGTGACTCAACTGCTCGAGGCTGTGACACAGTAACAGGAGGCAGACACTCAACTTCTCGAGTCTGGGACACAGGAACAGGAGGAGTCACTCAACTGCTCGATGCTGGGACACAGGAACAGGATGCAGTCACTCAACTTGTCGAGATTGGGACTCAGGGACTGGAGGCATTCACTCAAATGCTCGAGAATGGGACACAGGAATAGGAATCAGTCACTCAACTGCTCGAGACTGGGACACACGAACAAGAAGCAGACACTCAACTGCTCGAGACTGGGACACAGGCACAGGGTGCAGTCACTCCACTGATCGAGACTGGGACACAGGAACGGGAGGGAGTCACCCAACTACGCGAGGCTGGGACACAGGAACAGGAGGAAATCACTCAACTGCTCGAAACTGGGACTCAGGAACATGAGGCAGTCACTCAACTGCTCGAGACTGGGACTCAGGGACAGTAGGCAATCACACAAATGCTCGAGACCGGTGCACAGAAACAGGAGGCGGTCACTCAACTGCTCGAGACTGGTACATTGGAACATGATGCAGTCACTCAACTGCTCGAGACTGGGACACAGGGACAGGAGGGAGTGACTCAAATGGTCGATTCTGGGATACAGGAATAGGAGGGAATCATTTAACTTCTCGAGACTGGGACACAGGAACAGGAGGCAGTCTCTCAATTGCTCAAGACTGGGACACAGGAACAGGAGGGAGTCACTCAACTTCTCGAGACTGTGGGACAGGAACATGTGGGAGTCTCTCAAATGGTCGTGACTGGGACACAGGAACAGTAGGCAGTCATTCGACAGCTCGAGATAGGGACACAGGATCAGGAGGCAGTCAGTCAACTGCTCGAGACTGGGACACAGGAACAGGAGACCGTCACTCAACTGGTCGAGACTAGGACACAGGAACAGGAAGCAGTTACTTAACTGCTCGAGATTGGGACACAGGAACTGGAGGGAGTCACTCAACTGCTCGAGACAGGGACACAGGAACAGGATGCAGTCACTCAACTGCTCGAGACTGGGACACAGGAACAGGAGGGAGTCACTCAACTTCATGAGACTGTGGGACAGGAACACGTGGGAGTCTCTCAAATGGTCGGGACTGGGACACAGGAACAGGAAGCAGGAACTCCACGGCTGGAGTCTGGGACACAGGGTCAGGAGGGAGTCACTCAACTGCTCGAGACTGGGAAACAGGAACATGAGGGAACCTCTCAACAGCTCGAAATAGGGACTCAGGAACAGCAGGCAGTCATTCAACTGCTCGAGACTGGGAAACAGGAACAGGAGGGAACCACTCAACTGCTCGAGACTGGGACACAGGAACAGGAGGCGTCACTCAACTGCTCGAGACTTGGACACAGGAACAGGATGGAGTCGCTCAACTGCTCGAGACTGGGATGCAGCAAACAGAAGGAAGTCACTCAACTGCTCGAGACTGGGACACAGTAACAGGAGGCACTCACTCAACTGCTCGAGACAGGGACACAGGAAAAGGAGGCAGTCACTCAACTGCTCGAGACAGGGAAACAGGAACAGGAGGGAACCTCTCAACAGCTCGAAATAGGGACACAGGAACAGCAGGCAGTCATTCAACTGCTCGAGACTGGGAAACAGGTACAGGAGGGAACCACTCAACTGCTCGAGACTGGGACACAGGAACAGGAGGCAGTCACTCAACTGCTCGGATTGGGACACAGGAACAGGATGGAGTCACTCAACTGCTCGAGACTGGGACACAGGAACAGAATGGAGTCGCTCAACTGCTCGAATTGGGACACAGGAACAGGAGGGAGCTACTCAACTGATCGAGACTGGGACACAGGAACAGGAAGCAGTAACTCAACTGCTCGAGACTGGGACACAGGAACAGGAGGCAGTCGCTCAACTCATCGAGACTTGGACACAGGAACAGGAGGCAGTCACTCAACTGCTCGAGACTGAGACTCAGGGACAGGTGACCGTCACTCAACTGGTCGAGACTAGGACACAGGAACAGGGGGCAGTCACTCAACTGCTCGAGTCTGGGACGCAGCAAACAGGAGGCAGTCACTCAACTGCTCGAGACTGGGACACAGGAACAGGAAGCAGTCACTCAACTGCTCGATATTGGGAAACAGGAACAGGAGGGAGTCACTCAACTGCTCGAGACGGACACAGGAAAATGAAGCAGTGACTCAACTGCTCGAGACTGTGACACAGTAACAGGAGGCAGACACTCAACTTCTCGAGACTGGGACACAGGAACAGGAGGGAGTCACTCAACTTGTCGAGATTGGGACACAGGAACAGGAGGGAGTCACTCAACTGCTCGATGCTGGGACACAGGAACAGGATGCAGTCACTCAACTTGTCGAGATTGGGACTCAGGGACTGGAGGCATTCACTCAAATGCTCGAGAATGGGACACAGGAATAGGAATCAGTCACTCAACTGCTCGAGACTGGGACACACGAACAAGAAGCAGACACTCAACTGCTCGAGACTGGGACACAGGCACAGGGTGCAGTCACTCCACTGATCGAGACTGGGACACAGGAACGGGAGGGAGTCACCCAACTACGCGAGGCTGGGACACAGGAACAGGAGGAAATCACTCAACTGCTCGAAACTGGGACTCAGGAACATGAGGCAGTCACTCAACTGCTCGAGACTGGGACTCAGGGACAGTAGGCAATCACACAAATGCTCGAGACTGGTGCACAGAAACAGGAGGCGGTCACTCAACTGCTCGAGACTGGTACATTGGAACATGATGCAGTCACTCAACTGCTCGAGACTGGGACACAGGGACAGGAGGGAGTGACTCAAATGGTCGATTCTGGGATACAGGAATAGGAGGGAATCATTTAACTTCTCGAGACTGGGACACAGGAACAGGAGGCAGTCTCTCAATTGCTCAAGACTGGGACACAGGAACAGGAGGGAGTCACTCAACTTCTCGAGACTGTGGGACAGGAACATGTGGGAGTCTCTCAAATGGTCGTGACTGGGACACAGGAACAGTAGGCAGTCATTCGACAGCTCGAGATAGGGACACAGGATCAGGAGGCAGTCAGTCAACTGCTCGAGACTGGACACAGGAACAGGAGACCGTCACTCAACTGGTCGAGACTAGGACACAGGAACAGGAAGCAGTTACTTAACTGCTCGAGATTGGGACACAGGAACTGGAGGGAGTCACTCAACTGCTCGAGACAGGGACACAGGAACAGGATGCAGTCACTCAACTGCTCGAGACTGGGACACAGGAACAGGAGGGAGTCACTCAACTTCATGAGACTGTGGGACAGGAACACGTGGGAGTCTCTCAAATGGTCGGGACTGGGACACAGGAACAGGAAGCAGGAACTCCACGGCTGGAGTCTGGGACACAGGGTCAGGAGGGAGTCACTCAACTGCTCGAGACTGGGAAACAGGAACATGAGGGAACCTCTCAACAGCTCGAAATAGGGACTCAGGAACAGCAGGCAGTCATTCAACTGCTCGAGACTGGGAAACAGGAACAGGAGGGAACCACTCAACTGCTCGAGACTGGGACACAGGAACAGGAGGCAGTCACTCAACTGCTCGAGACTTGGACACAGGAACAGGATGGAGTCGCTCAACTGCTCGAGACTGGGATGCAGCAAACAGAAGGAAGTCACTCAACTGCTCGAGACTGGGACACAGTAACAGGAGGCACTCACTCAACTGCTCGAGACAGGGACACAGGAAAAGGAGGCAGTCACTCAACTGCTCGAGACAGGGAAACAGGAACAGGAGGGAACCTCTCAACAGCTCGAAATAGGGACACAGGAACAGCAGGCAGTCATTCAACTGCTCGAGACTGGGAAACAGGTACAGGAGGGAACCACTCAACTGCTCGAGACTGGGACACAGGAACAGGAGGCAGTCACTCAACTGCTCGGATTGGGACACAGGAACAGGATGGAGTCACTCAACTGCTCGAGACTGGGACACAGGAACAGAATGGAGTCGCTCAACTGCTCGAATTGGGACACAGGAACAGGAGGGAGCTACTCAACTGATCGAGACTGGGACACAGGAACAGGAAGCAGTAACTCAACTGCTCGAGACTGGGACACAGGAACAGGAGGCAGTCGCTCAACTCATCGAGACTTGGACACAGGAACAGGAGGCAGTCACTCAACTGCTCGAGACTGAGACTCAGGGACAGGTGACCGTCACTCAACTGGTCGAGACTAGGACACAGGAACAGGGGGCAGTCACTCAACTGCTCGAGTCTGGGACGCAGCAAACAGGAGGCAGTCACTCAACTGCTCGAGACTGGGACACAGGAACAGGAAGCAGTCACTCAACTGCTCGATATTGGGAAACAGGAACAGGAGGGAGTCACTCAACTGCTCGAGACGGACACAGGAAAATGAAGCAGTGACTCAACTGCTCGAGACTGTGACACAGTAACAGGAGGCAGACACTCAACTTCTCGAGACTGGGACACAGGAACAGGAGGGAGTCACTCAACTTGTCGAGATTGGGACTCAGGGACTGGAGGCATTCACTCAAATGCTCGAGAATGGGACACAGGAATAGGAATCAGTCACTCAACTGCTCGAGACCGGGACACACGAACAAGAAGCAGACGCTCAACTGCTCGAGACTGGGACACAGGAACAGGATGCAGTCACTCCACTGCTCGAGACTGGGATACAGGCACAGGAGGCAGTCATCCAACTGCAGCTGGCTGGCACACAGGAAGAGGATGCATCACTCAACTGCTCGAGAGTGGGACACAGGAACGGGAGGGAGTCACCCAACTACGCGAGGCTTGTACACAGGAACAGGAGGAGGTCACTCAACTGCTCGAGTCTGAGACTCAGGAACATGAGGCAGTCACTCAACTGCTCGAGACTGGGACTCAGGGACAGTAGGCAATCACACAAATGCTCGAGACTGGTGCACAGGAACAGGAATAAGTCACTCAATTGTTCGAGACTGGGACACAGGAACAGGAGGCGGTCACTCAACTGCTCGAGACTGGTACATTGGAACATGATGCAGTCACTCAACTGCTCGAGACTGGGACACAGGGACAGGAGGGAGTGACTCAAATGGTCGATTCTGGGACACAGGAATAGGAGGGAATCATTTAACTTCTCGAGACTGGGACACAGGAACAGGAGGCAGTCTCTCAATTGCTCAAGACTGGGAAACAGGAACAGGAGGGAGTCACTCAACTTCTCGAGACTGTGGGACAGGAACATGTGGAAGTCTCTCAAATGGTCGAGATGGGGACACAGGAACAGTAGGCAGTCATTCGAAAGCTCGAGATAGGGACACAGGATCAGGAGGCAGTCAGTCAACTGCTCGAGACTGGGACACAGGAACAGGAGACCGTCACTCAACTGGTCGAGACTAGGACACAGGAACAGGAAGCAGTTACTTAACTGCTCGAGACTGGGACACAGGAAAAGGAGGCCGTCACTCAACTACTCGAGACAGGGACACAGGAACAGGATGCAGTCACTGAACTGCGAGAGACTGGGAGACAGGAAGAGGATGCAGTCACTCAACTGCTCGAGACTGGGACACAGGAACAGGAGGCTGTCACTAGACTGCTCGAGACTGGGACACAGTAACAGGAGGCAGTCACTCAACTTCTCGAGACCAGGACACAGGAACAGGAGGCACTCACTCAACTGCTCGAGACAGGGACACAGGAAAAGGAGGCAGTCACTCAACTGCTCGAGACAGGGAAACAGGAACAGGAGGGAACCTCTCAACAGCTCGAAATAGGGACTCAGGAACAGCAGGCAGTCATTCAACTGCTCGAGACTGGGAAACAGGAACAGGAGGGAACCACTCAACTGCTCGAGACTGGGACACAGGAACAGGAGGCAGTCACTCAACTGCTCGAGACTGGGACACAGGAACAGGATGGAGTCGCTCAACTGCTCGAGACTGGGACACAGGAACAGGAGGCATTCACTCATCTGCTCGAGACTGGGTTGCAGCAAACAGAAGGAAGTCACTCAACTGCTCGAATTGGGACACAGGAACAGGAGGGAGCTACTCAACTGATCGAGACTGGGACACAGGAACAGGAAGCAGTAACTCAACTGCTCGAGACTGGGACACAGGAACAGGAGGCAGTCGCTCAACTCATCGAGACTTGGACACAGGAACAGGAGGCAGTCACTCAACTTCTCGAGACTGAGACTCAGGGACAGGTGACCGTCACTCAACTGGTCGAGACTAGAACACAGGAACAGGAGGCAGTCACTCAACTGCTCGAGACTGTGACACAGTAACAGGAGGTAGTCACTCAATTGCTCGAGACTGGGACACAGCAAACAGGAGGCAGTCACTCAACTGCTCGAGACTGGGACACAGGAACAGGAAGCAGTCACTCAACTGCTCGATATTGGGAAACAGTAACAGGAGGCAGACACTCAACTTCTCGAGACTGGGACACAGGAACAGGAGGGAGTAACTCAACTGATCGAGACTGGGACACAGGAACAGGAGGCAGTCACTCAACTGCTCGAGGCTGGGACAAAGGAACAGGATGCAGTCACTCAACCTGTCGAGATTGGGACTCAGGGACTGGAGGCATTCACTCAAATGCTCGAGAATGGGACACAGGAATAGGTATCAGTCACTCAAATGCTCGAGACTGGGACACACGAACAAGAAGCAGACACTCAACTGCTCGAGATTGGGACACAGGAACAGGAGGCACTCATCCAACTGCAGCTGGCTGGCACACAGGAAGAGGATGCAGTCACTCAACTGCTCGAGGCTGGGACACAGGAACGGGAGGGAGTCACCCAACTACGCGAGGCTTGTACACAGGAACAGGAGGAAGTCACTCAACTGCTCGAGACTGGGACTCAGGGACAGTAGGCAATCACACAAATGCTCGAGACTGGTGCACAGAAACAGGAGGCGGTCACTCAACTGCTCGAGACTGGTACATTGGAACATGATGCAGTCACTCAACTGCTCGAGACTGGGACACAGGGACAGGAGGGAGTGACTCAAATGGTCGATCTGGGACACAGGAATAGGAGGGAATCATTTAACTTCTCGAGACTGGGACACAGGAAAAGGAGGCAGTCTCTCAATTGCTCAAGACTGGGACACAGGAACAGGAGGGAGTCACTCAACTTCTCGAGACTGTGGGACAGGAACATGTGGAAGTCTCTCCAATGGTCGAGACTGGGACACAGGAACAGTAGGCAGTCATTCGACATCTCGAGATAGGGACACAGGATCAGGAGGCAGTCAGTCAACTGCTCGAGACTGGGACACAGGAACAGGAGACTGTCACTCAACTGGTCGAGATTGGGACACAGGAACAGGAAGCAGTTAGTTAACTGCTCGAGATTGGTCGACAGGAACTGGAGGGAGTCACTCAACTGCTCGAGACTTGGAAACAGTAACGGGAGGCAGTCACTCAACTGCTCGAGACTGGGACACAGGAACAGGAGGCCGTCACTCAACTGCTCGAGACAGGAACACAGGAACAGGAGGCAGTCACTCAACTGCGAGAGACTGGGAGACAGGAAGAGGATGCAGTCACTCAACTGCTCGAGGCTGGGACAAAGGAACAGGATGCAGTCACTCAACCTGTCGAGATTGGGACTCAGGGACTGGAGGCATTCACTCAAATGCTCGAGAATGGGACACACGAACAAGAAGCAGACACTCAACTGCTCGAGATTGGGACACAGGAACAGGAGGCACTCATCCAACTGCAGCTGGCTGGCACACAGGAAGAGGATGCAGTCACTCAACTGCTCGAGGCTGGGACACAGGAACGGGAGGGAGTCACCCAACTACGCGAGGCTTGTACACAGGAACAGGAGGAAGTCACTCAACTGCTCGAGACTGGGACTCAGGGACAGTAGGCAATCACACAAATGCTCGAGACTGGTGCACAGAAACAGGAGGCGGTCACTCAACTGCTCGATACTGGTACATTGGAACATGATGCAGTCACTCAACTGCTCGAGACTGGGACACAGGGACAGGAGGGAGTGACTCAAATGGTCGATCTGGGACACAGGAATAGGAGGGAATCATTTAACTTCTCGAGACTGGGACACAGGAAAAGGAGGCAGTCTCTCAATTGCTCAAGACTGGGACACAGAACAGGAGGGAGTCACTCAACTTCTCGAGACTGTGGGACAGGAACATGTGGAAGTCTCTCCAATGGTCGAGACTGGGACACAGGAACAGTAGGCAGTCATTCGACATCTCGAGATAGGGACACAGGATCAGGAGGCAGTCAGTCAACTGCTCGAGACTGGGACACAGGAACAGGAGACTGTCTCTCAACTGGTCGAGATTGGGACACAGGAACAGGAAGCAGTTAGTTAACTGCTCGAGATTGGTCCACAGGAACTGGAGGGAGTCACTCAACTGCTCGAGACTTGGAAACAGTAACGGGAGGCAGTCACTCAACTGCTCGAGACTGGGACACAGGAACAGGAGGCCGTCACTCAACTGCTCGAGACAGGAACACAGGAACAGGAGGCAGTCACTCAACTGCTCGGATTGGGACACAGGAACAGGAGGGAGTTACTAAACTGCTCGAGACTTGGCCACTGGAACAGAAGGCAGTCACTAGACTGCTCGAGACTGGGGCACAGTAACAGGATTAAGTCACTCAATTGTTCGAGACTGGGACACAGGAACAGGGAGCAGTCACTCAACTGCTCGAGACTGGGACACAGGAACAGGGAGCAGTCACTCAACTGCTCGAGACCTGGACACAGGAACAGGAAGCAGTCACTCAACTGCTCGAGGCCTGGACACAGGAACAGCAGGCAATCAATCAGCTGCTCGAGACTGGGACACAGGAACAGGATGCAGTCACTCAAATGCTCGAGATTGGGACTCAGGGACGGGATGCAGTCACTCAACTGCTCGAAAATGGGTCACAGGAACCCGAAGCAGTCACTCAACTGCTCGAGAATGGGACACAGGAACACGAAGCAGTCAATCAACTGCTCTAGATTGGGACACAGGAACAGGAAGCAGTAACTAAACTGCTCGAGACTGGGACACAAGAACAGGAGGTAACCACTCAACAGCTCGAAATAGGGACACAGGAACAGCAGGCAGTCATGCAACTGCTCGAGACTGGGACACCGGGACAGGATGCAGTCACTCCACTGATCGAGACTGGGACACAGGAACAGGAGGCAGTCACTCAACTGCTCGAGACTTGGACACAGGAACAGGATGCAGTCACTCAACTGCTCGAGACTGGGACACAGGGACACGAGTCAGTCAGTCAACTGCTCAAGACTTGGACACAGGATCAGGATGGAGTCTCTCAACTGCATGCGACCGGGGCACAGGAACAGGAGGAATTCACTCATTTGCACGAGACTAGGACACAGCAAACAGGAGGCAGTCACTCAAATGCTCGAGACTGGGACTCAGGGACAGGAGACCGTCACTCAACTCGTCGAGACTAGGATACAGGAACAGGAAGTACTTTCTTAACTGCTCGAGATTGGGACACAGGAACTGGAGAGAGTCACTCAACTGCTCGAGAATGGGACACATGAACACGAAGCTGTCACTCAACTGCTCGAGACTGGGACACAGGAACAGTATGCAGTCACTCAACTGCTCGAGATTGGGACACAGCAACAAGATGCAGTCACTCAACTGCTCGAGACCGGGACCCAGGGACACGAGGCAGTCAGTCAACTGCTCGATACTTGGCCACAGGGACAGGAGTCAGTGACTCAAATGTTCGAGACTGGGGCACATAAACAGGAGGGAATCATTTAACTGTTCGAGACTGGGACACGGGAACAGGAGGCAGTCTCTCAATTCCTAAAGACTGGGACACAGGAACAGGAGGGAGTCACTCAACTTCACGAGACTGTGGGACAGGAACACGTGGGAGTCTCTCAAATGGTCGGGTCTGGGACACAGGAACAGGAAGCATGAACTCAACTGCTCGAGTCTGGGACACAGGGACAGGAGGGAGTCACTCAATAGCTCGAGACTGGGAAACAGGAACAGGAGGCAGTCACTCAACTGCTCGAGACTGGGAAACAGGAACAGTAGGGAAACACTCAACTGCTCGAGACTGGGACACAGGAACAGGAGGCAGTCACTCAACTGCTCGGATTGGGACACAGGAACAGGATGGAGTCGCTCAACTGCTCGAGACTGGGACACAGGAACAGGGAGCAGTCACTCAACTGCTCGAGACCTGAACACAGGAACAGGAATCAGTCACTCAACTGCTCGAGGCCTGGACACAGGAACAGCAGGCAGTCAATCAGCTGCTCGAGACTGGGACACAGGAACAGGATGCAGTCACTCAACTACTCGAGATTGGGACTCAGGGACGGGATGCAGTCACTCAACTGCTCGAAAATGGGTCACAGGAACCCGAAGCAGTCACTCAACTGCTCGAGAATGGGACACAGGAACACGAAGCAGTCAATCAACTGCTCTAGATTGGGACACAGGAAAGGGAAGCAGTAACTAAACTGCTCGAGACTGGGACACAAGAACAGGAGGTAACCACTCAACAGCTCGAAACACGGACACAGGAACAGCAGGCAGTCATTCAACTGCTCGAGACTGGGACACAGGGACAGGATGCAGTCACTCCACTGATCGAGACTGGGACACAGGAACAGGAGGCAGTCACTCAACTGCTCGAGACTTGGACAAAGGAACAGGATGCAGTTACTCAACTGCTCAAGACTGGGACACAGGGACACGAGTCAGTCAGTCAACTGCTCAAGACTTGGACACAGGATCAGGATGGAGTCTCTCAACTGCATGCGACCGGGGCACAGGAACAGGAGGAATTCACTCATTTGCACGAGACTGGGACACAGCAAACAGGAGGCAGTCACTCAAATGCTCGAGACTGGGACTCAGGGACAGGAGACCGTCACTCAACTCGTCGAAACTAGGACACAGGAACAGGAAGCAGTTTCTTAACTGCTCGAGATTGGGACACAGGAACTGGAGAGAGTCACTCAACTGCTCGAGAATGGGACACATGAACACGAAGCTGTCACTCAACTGCTCGAGACTGGGACACAGGAACAGGAAGCAGTAATTCAACTGCTCGAGACGGGAACACAGGAGCAGGAGGGAGTCACTCAACAGCTCGAATTAGGGACACAGGAACAGGAGGCAGTCATTCAACTGCTCGAGACTGGGACACAGGAACAGTATGCAGTCACTCAACTGCTCGAGATTGGGACACAGGAACAGGAGGGAGTTACTCAACTGCTCGAGACTGGGACACAGGAACAGGAGGCAGTCACTCAACTGCTCGAGACTGGGACACAGGAACAATATGCAGTCAGTCAACTGCTCGATACTTGGCCACAGGGACAGGAGTGAGTGACTCAAATGTTCGAGACTGGGGCACATAAACAGGAGGGAATCATTTAACTGTTCGAGACTGGGACACAGGAACAGGAGGCAGTCTCACAATTCCTAAAGACTGGGACACAGGAACAGGAGGGAGTCACTCAACTTCACGAGACTGTGGGACAGGAAATTTAAAGTTTTCCTTTAAAAAAGCGGTAGCAGACCCGGAAGGCGCGCTAGGTTACCTGGGTAAGGTTTTTTTTTTCTCTCCCCTTATTTAAACGCGGGCTCCGAGTTGTAGGCCTCAGTCTCTCGGAAGACTTCGCGACGGCTGGTGGGTAAGTTTGGTCGTTTATTTAATAGTTAAAAATTTAAAGTTTTCCTTTAAAAAAGCGGTAGCAGACCCGGAAGGCGCGCTAGGTTACCTGGGTAAGGTTTTTTTTTCTCTCCCCTTATTTAAACGCGGGCTCCGAGTTGTAGGCCTCAGTCTCTCGGAAGATTTCGCGACGGCTGGTGGGTAAGTTTGGTCGTTTATTTAATAGTTAAAAATTTAAAGTTTTCCTTTAAAAAAGCGGTAGCAGACCCGGAAGGCGCGCTAGGTTACCTGGGTAAGGTTTTTTTTTCTCTCCCCTTATTTAAACGCGGGCTCCGAGTTGTAGGCCTCAGTCTCTCGGAAGACTTCGCGACGGCTGGTGGGTAAGTTTGGTCGTTTATTTAATAGTTAAAAATTTAAAGTTTTCCTTTAAAAAAGCGGTAGCAGACCCGGAAGGCGCGCTAGGTTACCTGGGTAAGGTTTTTTTTTCTCTCCCCTTATTTAAACGCGGGCTCCGAGTTGTAGGCCTCAGTCTCTCGGAAGACTTCGCGACGGCTGGTGGGTAAGTTTGGTCGTTTATTTAATAGTTAAAAATTTAAAGTTTTCCTTTAAAAAAGCGGTAGCAGACCCGGAAGGCGCGCTAGGTTACCTGGGTAAGGTTTTTTTTTCTCTCCCCTTATTTAAACGCGGGCTCCGAGTTGTAGGCCTCAGTCTCTCGGAAGACTTCGCGACGGCTGGTGGGTAAGTTTGGTCGTTTATTTAATAGTTAAAAATTTAAAGTTTTCCTTTAAAAAAGCGGTAGCAGACCCGGAAGGCGCGCTAGGTTACCTGGGTAAGGTTTTTTTTCTCTCCCCTTATTTAAACGCGGGCTCCGAGTTGTAGGCCTCAGTCTCTCGGAAGACTTCGCGACGGCTGGTGGGTAAGTTTGGTCGTTTATTTAATAGTTAAAAATTTAAAGTTTTCCTTTAAAAAAGCGGTAGCAGACCCGGAAGGCGCGCTAGGTTACCTGGGTAAGGTTTTTTTTTCTCTCCCCTTATTTAAACGCGGGCTCCGAGTTGTAGGCCTCAGTCTCTCGGAAGACTTCGCGACGGCTGGTGGGTAAGTTTGGTCGTTTATTTAATAGTTAAAAATTTAAAGTTTTCCTTTAAAAAAGCGGTAGCAGACCCGGAAGGCGCGCTAGGTTACCTGGGTAAGGTTTTTTTTTCTCTCCCCTTATTTAAACGCGGGCTCCGAGTTGTAGGCCTCAGTCTCTCGGAAGACTTCGCGACGGCTGGTGGGTAAGTTTGGTCGTTTATTTAATAGTTAAAAATTTAAAGTTTTCCTTTAAAAAAGCGGTAGCAGACCCGGAAGGCGCGCTAGGTTACCTGGGTAAGGTTTTTTTTTCTCTCCCCTTATTTAAACGCGGGCTCCGAGTTGTAGGCCTCAGTCTCTCGGAAGACTTCGCGACGGCTGGTGGGTAAGTTTGGTCGTTTATTTAATAGTTAAAAATTTAAAGTTTTCCTTTAAAAAAGCGGTAGCAGACCCGGAAGGCGCGCTAGGTTACCTGGGTAAGGTTTTTTTTTCTCTCCCCTTATTTAAACGCGGGCTCCGAGTTGTAGGCCTCAGTCTCTCGGAAGACTTCGCGACGGCTGGTGGGTAAGTTTGGTCGTTTATTTAATAGTTAAAAATTTAAAGTTTTCCTTTAAAAAAGCGGTAGCAGACCCGGAAGGCGCGCTAGGTTACCTGGGTAAGGTTTTTTTTTCTCTCCCCTTATTTAAACGCGGGCTCCGAGTTGTAGGCCTCAGTCTCTCGGAAGACTTCGCGACGGCTGGTGGGTAAGTTTGGTCGTTTATTTAATAGTTAAAAATTTAAAGTTTTCCTTTAAAAAAGCGGTAGCAGACCCGGAAGGCGCGCTAGGTTACCTGGGTAAGGTTTTTTTTTCTCTCCCCTTATTTAAACGCGGGCTCCGAGTTGTAGGCCTCAGTCTCTCGGAAGACTTCGCGACGGCTGGTGGGTAAGTTTGGTCGTTTATTTAATAGTTAAAAATTTAAAGTTTTCCTTTAAAAAAGCGGTAGCAGACCCGGAAGGCGCGCTAGGTTACCTGGGTAAGGTTTTTTTTTCTCTCCCCTTATTTAAACGCGGGCTCCGAGTTGTAGGCCTCAGTCTCTCGGAAGACTTCGCGACGGCTGGTGGGTAAGTTTGGTCGTTTATTTAATAGTTAAAAATTTAAAGTTTTCCTTTAAAAAAGCGGTAGCAGACCCGGAAGGCGCGCTAGGTTACCTGGGTAAGGTTTTTTTTTTCTCTCCCCTTATTTAAACGCGGGCTCCGAGTTGTAGGCCTCAGTCTCTCGGAAGACTTCGCGACGGCTGGTGGGTAAGTTTGGTCGTTTATTTAATAGTTAAAAATTTAAAGTTTTCCTTTAAAAAAGCGGTAGCAGACCCGGAAGGCGCGCTAGGTTACCTGGGTAAGGTTTTTTTTTCTCTCCCCTTATTTAAACGCGGGCTCCGAGTTGTAGGCCTCAGTCTCTCGGAAGACTTCGCGACGGCTGGTGGGTAAGTTTGGTCGTTTATTTAATAGTTAAAAATTTAAAGTTTTCCTTTAAAAAAGCGGTAGCAGACCCGGAAGGCGCGCTAGGTTACCTGGGTAAGGTTTTTTTTTCTCTCCCCTTATTTAAACGCGGGCTCCGAGTTGTAGGCCTCAGTCTCTCGGAAGACTTCGCGACGGCTGGTGGGTAAGTTTGGTCGTTTATTTAATAGTTAAAAATTTAAAGTTTTCCTTTAAAAAAGCGGTAGCAGACCCGGAAGGCGCGCTAGGTTACCTGGGTAAGGTTTTTTTTTCTCTCCCCTTATTTAAACGCGGGCTCCGAGTTGTAGGCCTCAGTCTCTCGGAAGACTTCGCGACGGCTGGTGGGTAAGTTTGGTCGTTTATTTAATAGTTAAAAATTTAAAGTTTTCCTTTAAAAAAGCGGTAGCAGACCCGGAAGGCGCGCTAGGTTACCTGGGTAAGGTTTTTTTTTCTCTCCCCTTATTTAAACGCGGGCTCCGAGTTGTAGGCCTCAGTCTCTCGGAAGACTTCGCGACGGCTGGTGGGTAAGTTTGGTCGTTTATTTAATAGTTAAAAATTTAAAGTTTTCCTTTAAAAAAGCGGTAGCAGACCCGGAAGGCGCGCTAGGTTACCTGGGTAAGGTTTTTTTTTCTCTCCCCTTATTTAAACGCGGGCTCCGAGTTGTAGGCCTCAGTCTCTCGGAAGACTTCGCGACGGCTGGTGGGTAAGTTTGGTCGTTTATTTAATAGTTAAAAATTTAAAGTTTTCCTTTAAAAAAGCGGTAGCAGACCCGGAAGGCGCGCTAGGTTACCTGGGTAAGGTTTTTTTTTTCTCTCCCCTTATTTAAACGCGGGCTCCGAGTTGTAGGCCTCAGTCTCTCGGAAGACTTCGCGACGGCTGGTGGGTAAGTTTGGTCGTTTATTTAATAGTTAAAAATTTAAAGTTTTCCTTTAAAAAAGCGGTAGCAGACCCGGAAGGCGCGCTAGGTTACCTGGGTAAGGTTTTTTTTTCTCTCCCCTTATTTAAACGCGGGCTCCGAGTTGTAGGCCTCAGTCTCTCGGAAGACTTCGCGACGGCTGGTGGGTAAGTTTGGTCGTTTATTTAATAGTTAAAAATTTAAAGTTTTCCTTTAAAAAAGCGGTAGCAGACCCGGAAGGCGCGCTAGGTTACCTGGGTAAGGTTTTTTTTTCTCTCCCCTTATTTAAACGCGGGCTCCGAGTTGTAGGCCTCAGTCTCTCGGAAGACTTCGCGACGGCTGGTGGGTAAGTTTGGTCGTTTATTTAATAGTTAAAAATTTAAAGTTTTCCTTTAAAAAAGCGGTAGCAGACCCGGAAGGCGCGCTAGGTTACCTGGGTAAGGTTTTTTTTTCTCTCCCCTTATTTAAACGCGGGCTCCGAGTTGTAGGCCTCAGTCTCTCGGAAGACTTCGCGACGGCTGGTGGGTAAGTTTGGTCGTTTATTTAATAGTTAAAAATTTAAAGTTTTCCTTTAAAAAAGCGGTAGCAGACCCGGAAGGCGCGCTAGGTTACCTGGGTAAGGTTTTTTTTTCTCTCCCCTTATTTAAACGCGGGCTCCGAGTTGTAGGCCTCAGTCTCTCGGAAGACTTCGCGACGGCTGGTGGGTAAGTTTGGTCGTTTATTTAATAGTTAAAAATTTAAAGTTTTCCTTTAAAAAAGCGGTAGCAGACCCGGAAGGCGCGCTAGGTTACCTGGGTAAGGTTTTTTTTTTCTCCCCTTATTTAAACGCGTAGGCGAGTCACCCGAGGCACTACACGAGTAGTGCCTCCCACCCTTCCACCTCCTCTAACCTAATAATAAGACCAATTGTGACTAGCGGGTAAGTGCTGCATTTTCCTTGTTTGTTTCTTTAGATTTAGTTGGTTTTTGTTGTTTTTTTAAGGAAAGCTTACTTTTAGAGGTATGGCAGTGCAGAGAGGGCAATGTTCCTCTTGCAACATGTATGAGGTGAGGGAAGCCATCAGCGTCCCTGCTGAGTACACTTGCAAGAAGTGCACCCATCTCCAGCTCCTCCAAACCCGTGTTAGGGAACTGGAGCTGGAGTTGGATGAACTGCGGATCATTCGGGAGGCAGAGGTGGTCATAGATCAGAGCTATAGGCAAGTAGTTACTCCGAAAGTTCAAGATAGATGGGTGACAGTGAGGGGGAGTGGGAGGAGGAAGCCAGTGCAGGGACCCCCTGCGGTCATTCCCCTCAAGAACAAGTATACCGTTTTGGATACTTGTGGGGGGGATGACTTACCAGGGGCAAGCAACGAGGTTCAGGCCTCTGGCACGGAGCCTGGCCCCGTTGCTCAGAAGGGTAGGGTGGAGAAAGGTAGAGCAATTGTTCTTGGGGACTCGATAGTGAGGGGTACAGACAGACGGTTTTGTGGGGGCGACAGGGACTCACGTTTGGGATGTTGCCTCCCAGGTGCAAGGGTACGTGATGTCGCTGATCGTGTTTTCCGGGTCCTTAAGGGGGAGGGGGAGCAGCCCCAGATCGTGGTCCACGTTGGCACCAACGATATAGGTAGGAAGAAGGGTGAGGATGTAAGGCAGGCTTTCAGGGAGCTAGGTTGGAAGCTCAGAGTTAGAACAAACAGAGTTGTAGTCTCTGGTTTGTTACCCGTGCCACGTGATAGAGAGTCGAGGAACAGGGAGAGAGAGCAGTTAAATGCGTGGCTACAGGGATGGTGCAGGAGGGAGGGATTCCGGTTTCTGGATAACTGGGGTCCTTTCTGGGGAAGGTGGGACCTCTATAAAAAGGATGGTCTACACTTGAACCTGAGGGGCACCAGTATCCTTGGGGGGAGGTTTGCTAGTGCTCTTTGGGAGGGTTTAAACTAACTCCGCGGGGGCATGGGAACCAGGACTGTAGCTTTAGGGTACAGGACCTTGAGTGTAGGGAGGTTAGGAATAATGCAGCGATCTCTAAGGTGGGTGCCTGTAACCAGAAAGGTGGATTGAAGTGTGTATACTTCAATGCCAGAAGTATAAGGAATAAGGTAGGTGAACTTGCAGCGTGGGTTGGTACCTGGGACTTCGATGTTGTGGCCATTACAGAGACGTGGGTAGAACAGGGACAAGAATGGCTGTTGCACGTTCCAGGGTTCAAATGTTTTAGTAGGATCAGACATGGGGGTAAAAAAGGGGGAGGCGTGGCATTACTTGTCAAAGACAGTATCACAGCAGTGGAATGGACGATGGAAGAGGACTTGCCATCTGAGGTAGTTTGGGCTGAGGTTAGAAATAGGAAAGGTGAGGTCACCCTGTTAGGTGTTTTCTACAGGCCTCCTAATAGTCCTAGAGAAGTAGAGGATAATATTGCGAGGATGATTCAGGAAAAGAGTGAAGGTAGCAGGGTGGTTGTTATGGGGGACTTTAACTTCCCAGATATTGACTGGGAGAGATATAGCTCGAGTTCATTAGATGGGTCGGTGTTTGTACAATGTGTGCAGGAGGGTTTCCTGACACAATATGTCGACAGGCCAACAAGAGGGGAGGCTATATTGGATTTGGTTCTAGGTAATGAACCAGGCCAGGTGTTAGACTTGGAGGTAGGTGAGCACTTCGGGGACAGTGACCACAACTCGGTGACTTTTACTTTAGTGATGGAGAGGGATAATCGTGTGCCGCAGGGCAAGAGCTATAGCTGGGGGCAGGGAAATTATGATGCAGTGAGGCATGACTTAGGATGTGTGGATTGGAAAAACAGGCTTCAAGAGAAGAACACTAATGAGATGTGGGGAGTGTTCAAGGAGCAGCTACTGCGTGTCCTCGATAGGTATGTACCAGTCAGGCATGGTGTAAAGGGCCTTGTGAGGCAGCCGTGGTTTAGTAAGGAATTGGAGTCCCTTGTGAAAGGGAAGAAGGCGGCATATGTAAAGATGAGGCGTGAAGGTTCAGTAGGGGCGATTGAGAGTTATAAGGTAGCCAGGAAGGAGCTAAAGAGGGAGCTAAGAGAAGCGAGAAGGGGACATGAAAAGTCTTTAGCTGGTAGGATTAGGGAAAACCCAAAGGCTTTCTATAGGTATGTCAAGAATAAAAGGATGACTAGGGTAGGTATCGGTCCAGTCAAGGATAGTAGTGGGAAGTTGTGTGTGGAGGCGGAGGAGATTGGAGAGACATTAAATCAGTACTTTTCATCAGTATTCACTCAGGAACAGGACACTGTTGCTGATGTGAATATGGAATCACAAATAATTAGAATGGATGCCCTGGAAATATGCAGGGAAGAGGTTTTGGGAATATTGGAAAGGATGAATATAGATAAGTCTCCTGGGCCTGATGGCATTTACCCCAGGATCCTATGGGAAGCTAGGGAGGAGATAGCAGAGCCATTGGCCTGGATTTTTATGTCGTCGTTGTCAACAGGAATAGTACCAGAGGACTGGAGGATAGCGAATGTGGTCCCATTGTTCAAGAAAGGGAGTAGGGATAGCCCTAGCAACTATAGGCCAGTGAGTCTGACTTCAGTGGTGGGCAAAGTCTTAGAGAGAATGGTAAGGGATAAGATTTATGAACATCTGGGTAGGAATAACGTGATCAGGGATAGCCAGCATGGTTTTGTGAAGGGCAGGTCGTGCCTCACAAACCTTATTGAGTTCTTCGAGAAGGTGACCAAGGAAGTGGATGAGGGTAAAGCAGTAGATGTTGTGTATATGGATTTTAGTAAAGCGTTCGATAAGGTTCCCCATGGTAGGCTAATGCTAAAACTTCGGAGGTATGGCATTGAGGATACATTAGAGGTTTGGATTAGGAATTGGCTGGCTGGAAGGAGACAGAGGGTAGTAGTTGATGGATTATGTTCATCTTGGAGTGCAGTTACTAGCGGTGTACCACAAGGATCTGTTTTGGGACCATTGCTTTTTGTTATCTTTATAAATGATCTAGAGGAAGGACTTGAAAGCTGGGTAAGCAAGTTTGCGGATGACACAAAAGTCGGTGGAGTTGTGGATAGTGAGGAAGGAAGTGGTAGGTTACAGCGGGATATAGATAAGTTGCAGAGCTGGGCGGAAATGTGGCAAATGGAATTCAATGTAGCTAAGTGCGAAGTCGTTCACTTTGGTAGGAATAACAAGATGATGGATTACTGGGCTAATGGTAGGCTACTTGGTAGTGTGGATGAGCAGAGGGATCTTGGTGTCCATGTACACAGATCTCTGAAAGTTGCCACCCAGGTAAATAGTGCTGTGAGGAAGGCATATGGTGTACTGGGCTTTATTGGCAGAGGAATTGAGTTCCGGAGTCCTGAGGTCATGTTGCAACTGTATAAGACTCTGGTGCGGCCTCATCTGGAGTATTGTGTGCAGTTTTGGTCGCCATACTATAGGAAGGATGTGGAAGCTTTAGAACGAGTGCAGAGGAGGATTACCAGGATGTTGCCTGGAATGGTAGGAAAATCTTATGAGGAAAGGCTGAGGCACTTGGGGCTGTTCTCATTGGAGAAGAGAAGGTTTAGGGGAGATCTGATAGAAGTGTATAAGATGATTAGGGGTTTAGATAGGGTAGATACTAAGAACCTTTTACCGCTAATGGAGGCAGGTGTTACTAGGGGACATAGCTTTAAATTAAGGGGTGGTAGGTATAGGACAGATGTTAGGGGTAGATTCTTCACACAGCGGGTTGTGAGTTCATGGAATGCCCTGCCCGTATCAGTGGTGAACTCTCCTTCTTTATGGTGATTTAAGCGGGCATTGGATAGGCATTTGGAAGTTATTGGGCTAGTATAGGTTAGGTAGGATTCGGTCGGCGCAACATCGAGGGCCGAAGGGCCTGTACTGCGCTGTATCCTTCTATGTTCTATGTTCTAACAAGCCATCAACACCAAACAACGACAAAGACAGATAAAGAAAAATCGGGACGTGAAGAAAAAACTGGACAAACTCACAAAAAAAATCACAAAACCGATAAGACAGGGGCATGGATAAAGAACTTATCAGACCGGACCCTATCAGACACAGAAAAAGCGGGACTAGTCAAAGGATTAAATTTCAATTACCGAGACGCTGACAAGAAGGAATTACTTGCGGCATTAGAAACCACATTGAAGGGCAACAATCTCATGGAAGAAACACAACCAATGATCAGACAGACAGTTGCACCTATTCTCAGCCGAAAGAGGGAAGGAAACAAACTGACCACACAAGAAAAAAAAGCCCTAGAAAACCTCAAAAAAGACAAAAAACATTATTACATTACCTGAAGACAAAGGTCGCTCACAGTCATCCTGAACAGAAGGGACTACATAGAAAAAGCTAATGCACTACTCGCAGGCACCAACACCTACCAACAGGTGGCGCTTGACCCGACCACACAACGAGGAAACAAAATTACTTATCTCCTCAGAAAATTACACAATTCCGGACAATTAAACAAGACAGAATTCCAGAAAATGAAACCCGATGGGACCAGCACCCCACAATTCTACAGACTACCAAGAATCCATAAACCAGGAGGCCCCCTCAGACCTATAGTCACACTGCCCGGAACACCAATTTCCAGACTAGCCAAAGAACTACACGCAAGACTAAAATACCTAGTAGAAGAGTCACAACACTCCATCCAGGAAGTCCTAAAAATCATCAGAAACGCCAACATAGAGGAAGACGAAGCAATGATCTCAGTCGACATAACAGCACTGTTCACCTCCATTAACATCGACCTGGCAACGGAAACACTTACCACACTTTTAGAAGAGACCATCACACACACACACCAACCACCATCAATCACATTACCAACGAAAATATCATGAAGCTAATGGACCTGTGCCTCACCACCCACTTCACCTTCAAAAACATAGTCTACAAGCAAACCAACGACACACCCATGGGATCTCCACTTTATCAGGATTCATCGTAGAAGCGGTAATGCAAGGACTAGAACAAACAGCCCTACCAATCATCACACCAAATATCTGGGTTCGCTACGTAGATGACACTTTTGGCATCACAAAATGAAACAAGATAGAAGAGACATTTATCATCATCAACAACACTCTCAGACATAAAGTTCACCAAGGAGGAAGAAACCGACAACAAACTCGCATTCCTGGACGTCACAGTCGAAAGAAATGACAATGGAGAACTACAAACCTGCATATAGAGAAAACCGACAAACACTGACCAAATACTTAACTACACCAGCAATCATCCCTACACACACAAACGAAGCTGTATCAGGACACTATTCCAACGAGCCACCACATGCTGTAGCTCAGACGAGATACGCAAAACAGCGAAGAACCACCTATACGACGTATTCAAGACGAACGGATACTCAAGAAGTACAGTGTGCAGATTCCTCAAGGACAAACCACAACAAGCAGACCAAACACAGCCAGAAACCCTAACCACCTTACCATACATCAAAGAAGTTTCAGAAATGACAGCCAGACTACTGAGACTCCTCGGAATCCTAGTAGCACACAAAACCACCAACACTCTCAAACAAAAACTAACAAACTTAAAAGACACAGTACAACCCATGGACAAAACCAATGACACCTACAAAATTCCATGCAAGGACTACCACAAACACTACGTAGGACAAACAGGAAGGAAGTTAACCACCAGGATACACGAACACCAACTAGCCACAAAAAGACACGACCCTCTCTCCCTCGTAGCCCTACACACGGATGAAAAAATCCACCATTTTGACTGGGACAACACATCTACCATGGGACAGGCTAAGCAAAGGTATGCCAGAGAATTCCTAGAGGCCTGGCACTCCAACCACAACGCCATAAACAACACATAAATCTAGATGCCATCAATCAACTCCTCAGAAAACGAACCGGAAATGACATAACCACAAACCCCAGAAACCACATCCAGGAGAAAGATATAAATAGAAAGCAGGAGACAACAGCTTCGCTTCACTTGGAGGTCGCCACTGATGATGTTACCTAGCCTGGTAACGAAACGTCTGGATATCAAAACTACAGCTCAAGGAGCAAACATACACCCCAAATCTCAACCTGAGCTACAAACCTTTCACAAACCTAGAGAAAAAAATGGTGCTATTCAAGTTGGCCAGTATTAATGGAGAGACAAATTATTATCTAAATGGCGAGAACGTTCAAAGTGCTTAGGTGCAGAGGGATCTGGATGTCTGCTTGCATATCACAGAAAACCTGCATGCGGGTACTGCAAGTAATGAGAAATGCAAGCATAATTTCCCTGTTTACTTACAAAAGGATAGAGTAGGGAGTGTTGGTGTAGCTATGCAAGGCATTTGTGAGGCTGCAACTGGAGTACAGTTTGGGTGTCCTGCAGAATGAGGTATTTACATTGGAGGCAATTCAGAAGAGCTTCATTAGATTGATTCCATATTTGAAGTGTTTGTCTTATGAAGGGAAATTGAGCAGTTTAGGCCTATATGCTCGAGTTTATAAGAATGAAAGGAAATCTCATTGAGTTCTGTAAAATTCGAAAAGTAATTGAAAGTGTAGATGTGGGGTGGAGTTTCTTTTCATGTGGTGCAATCTCCAACAAGATACTAGAATGTTAGGATGGAGAGATGGCACGAAAAGGGAATACAGGCCGAGTTGACATCAGCCTCATCGAGCGGTTGGATTCCTCACAGATGCTCATTGTTCTTATTCAACTCTTCAACTGTGTTGCATAGGAATGAGCGAGGATTGGGTATCACACAGGAAGCAGGCACTCAGGATAAATCAGTTAGAGAGAACGTAACCAGTCGCGCCACACAGTGACCAGCGCTGGGTTCTCAACTATTTACATTCTATATTAATGATCAGGAAGATCGAACAGATATACAGATGCTGCGTTTGGTGATGTCGCTGTGATAAGCAAGAGATTAAATTATCAATAGAGAGTGGAGAGTCTGCAAATAGATTCAGAGAGGTAAAGACAATAGATAATAGTTTGTCAGGTGGAATCTAACATGATATAACCTGTCATTTCATTTACACAAATAAGCGAAGGCAGTATGTTACTGAAATGGAGAGGGATTACAGGACTTAGTAATACTGTGTACTGGGAGGTTCACTCAGACCCGTTCAGAAATGGCAGGTTTTGCTCCATCCCTGTTTGTCAGCTACCAGACACTCCAAGTGACCCCATTGCTCTCCGTACACATGGAATACTTTGGTATGATTGATTGATGGTGGGGATGGTGTTTTGAAATCTGCATCAAGAGGACGTCCTTTATCCAAGATATATTCATTTCTTTCCACGTGGGGACCCGATGACGATGGGAAATGGCTGACTGCTTCTGAATGAAGAGGCCATGACTGCTGCCAGGACAGTGGGTATTCACCAACATGATGTACTGTGCATGCGTTACATTAATAGAGAGAGAAATCCTCTCCCCATTAACATGGGTACTCTGCAGATGCACTGTACACCATCGGAAATCCCACTATATTAGATATACCCGGAAGCTCCCTGCTGTGGGAGAAACAATGTATTTACCTCATCCACTGTGTAAATCCTCCATCACCGAATGGTGACATTGATGTTGAGATATTGGGAAATGATGGATGTGTCACCTTGTCCAGCATGGAATGTTCTGGATCATAGAAGCTGTATGAGAAACAGTAACCCTAACAGCCACTGCCAGCACCATCCTCCCCCTGGTGTGAAACTGCAGGTCGTGTTGAAGGAGGGGGAGGTGATACCATTCTATGACCAGCTCCTTGTTCAATCAGTGTCCCCTCACACGCTGCTCCTGAGTTAAGTGAAGCTTGGGAAGCTGTTCCTGGAAAACCCAATGTGGATACAGCAGATCCCTTTCCCCACACACACTCACTGCGTGGTTTCAGAGTTCCCCTCTCTGCAGCCTCTGCTCCATTCATTGTTCATGTAACAGACGCAGATGCTGCATCCAGAGTTGGGTCACCAAATCCTCAGGTCTCCCTGCATGTCTGAGGCAGCTCACATCACATCCTCCAGCAAACCATCCCCAGTCCCTCCACTTAATTTTTAATTACAGGATTCATCACAAATCCCTTGGCTACAAGTGTTGTGGACCAGTCCAGACCTCCCCAAAATATTTTAAGAAGGCCGCTTAGACCCAAACCTTTCCTTATTTTGAATATAGAAGGGAGGTGTGCGTTCCAGATATGTTGTGACTGGTCAAACCACTCAACATTAAGCAAAATATAATCTATTCAAATGCTTTGGTTAAAATAAAATCAAAGAAAAGAATATTTTGGGACACCTTTTCTGTTGGAACACTTACACAAACAATAGATACCGTACCTTCTTGGTTTACACTGCTTTGCTTTGTATATTCAAATGCAGATCTTTACACCAGTTTGCCAATCCCAGAGGTTACAACATCAACAGAGATCTCAGAGGGAAAAGCAGCTGGGGATCATTTATTGAAACTTCCAACCATTCTGGGATCTCCAACAGCTTCTGAATGCTGCAGCTAAAAACAAAACGAGAAACCCTGGTCTGGGAGAGCTGGCCACTGCCCTTTCATTGTTCCCACTGTTTTAATGAAACCTAAAATCTCAGTTATTTACTTAAACTGTTTTCAGACAGCAGTTCTGCACCTCTGCCTTTAAAACCTCTCTTCAAAAAAAACACAAGAGAAAATAAACGTTTTACAATGATAGTATCTTCACAACTCATTCTTTAATAAAATAATCCATCAATACACAAATGTGGATTCATTTTAGACCTCCTAATCTTCATCTATTAGTAGACGGAAATGTATATATATATATATATATATTACATTGACTCTGAACATACAAATGTTCACAAATATTTCGATTTCAGTCATTTTACTCCTGCCACAGAATGCCTTTTCTTTGTTCATCCAAGTCTCCACAAGGTGTCAAAATTTAGGATTTCTCACCCTGTCACCTGTGTAGTTTCAAATTGACTGGTAGCAATAATAAGCTCAATCGAAACCGACTGGTATTTTTCTCCCTAAACTTCTCCAAAAACTTTAAGGGGTCACGATCAGTGAAAAAGATTTGTCTCATGTATGTTATTGGCAATGTAAATCTGAAATGTTGTAACGCCAACACCAAGCCAAAGGCCTCCTTCCCCATTGTGGAATAAATCTGTTGATGTTTCCACTGAACTCTCCAACCACACGTTACATAATGGAGCACTTCTCATCTTTTCAATAGTTCTTCGGAATGACATAGCTCCTCATGTCTCAGCATAAAAGACTTACATGTTTCCGTCCCTCTTAATGCTCTAACCTCTTTACCTGCTACTACTGGCCTATGCCAGTAAACCTTACTTTCACAGGTATATGTTTTAAGAAGATCTCACACATTCTTCAATCTCTCACAGAAACCAAACTTTGATTTCTGAACTCAATCAGCATCATCAACCATTTCAGCTTCTCACCTTGCCATTTTAACTCTCAGCTCTTCCACACGAGTTCTCACGACTGCAGGAAGTGAATTGTTGAACTTCTCCAAAATAAGAATCTCTCTAAGAATGTCATAGGGTTGATCTGTTTTTAATACCTTTACCCACCTTTCAAAATTACTTTGTTTGATCCTTTCAAACTCAATGCGCGTTTAACCGGAGACCCTTTTTGAGATTCCTGTAATGCTGTCTGTCAGCTACTGGCCCAAGCTCATATGCACTTTCAGTTGGCATACTGGCCACTCCATACTGGCCAGATACCTCATCCAATAGGGATGCAAATACCTATCAGCTTTGTTTGGATCAACTAAATCCACATGGCCACTGGTGTCTGCAATTGCTTAGCCACTTCTCAAACGAAATTCAAAAGGCTTCACCATCCTTCTCATCAAATTTAGAGAATGCCTGGATGCATTTAAACAGATACCCATTAGGCCATTATTTACAATAGGGTTGCTCAACCTCACTATCCTCCTCATCCAGCCGACCGTCTATCTTCATCTCCGCCCTCTATGTGCACATTCCTCTCTAATTGCTAATTTTTCAAGTTGAAACTCTCTGCTTTTCTTCTGTCCTTTTCTCTTTTTCTTCTTCATTTCCCTTTCTTTTATTTCTACTTTTCATCATAATTCAAACTGTTTCAATTCCTTCTCATGTTCAAGGTGCCTCATTTGAAATTGAATCCCAGCCATTTCCAAAGAGTCTGATGGCGTTTCCACCAAATGTAATTGCCGAGCTATCGCTGTAATTATCTCACATTTTCTCACAGACAATCGCAACCCCAACTCCAGCTTGTCTGTCAATTCCTACAGTTTTGCCTTCATTACCTTTTGTAAAACCCCCAACTTCACTTTTCCACACCCAGAGAACTCTTGGTGACTGAATCTTTATACAAAAAATACCAACCGAATTCAACATCGGGAAAGAAGACACTAGCAGCTACCATACGCGACCTTTGAACCCAATAGTCTCCTGGTGCATACTCTCCAGTGTCTGCATGAGCTTATTCTGGATGATTTGGTTTCCTCCCACAATCCAAAGATGTGCATGTCAGGTGTATTGGCCATGATAAATTGTTCATAGTTTTCAGGGATGTGTGGGTTAGGTGCCTTAGTCGGGGTAGATGTGTAACAATAGGGTAAAGTAATGGGTCTGGGTAGGTTACTCCTCGTAGGGTCGGTGTGGACATGTTGGGTCGAATGGCCTGTTTGCATACTGTATGGATTGTAATTCTAAACCCAATTTGGAATTATCGACTTAGAACCAGACAAGAGACCCCAGTTTGCTATAGACCAACCAGACCGCCTCAAACTATTTTAAGAAGGTAGCTTGGATGCCAATCTTTCCTTATTTTAATGGTAGATGTGAAGTGGGAGTTCCAGATGTGATGCTACTAGTCAAACCACTCACCATTAAGTAAAACGCAATATATTTAAACACTCTAATGAAAATCCAGACAAAATGAAGAGGAATTTAGAATAACTTAAATATTGGAAATCTTCACCGAATAATGGATGCAGTACCTTCTACAAATGAACTGGTCCAATATACTAACATCACCTAAACACACCCCTTGGTAAAAAGGAACATTTAGACATGTGTTCTTGCATACGGTTCTCCAATCCAGGAGGAAACAGCATCAAGTGAGGTTCCAGACAGAATAGCAGCTCGGGATAATTTACTAAAACTTACAACCTTCTGGGACCCCAAGCACCTGGTGATTGTTATAGCTACAATAAAAAGAAACCTAGAAAGCCTGGTCTGTGCCAGCTGGCCATTGTTACTACAATTTATTTTTAAAAACCCTAAAAGCCCGGTAATTTATTTACTTGAGCCGTTTTCAGTAGGCAGTTTGGCCTTTAAGATCTCTTACTCAAAAAAGGATAAAATAACCTCTTATTTTAAAAAGTGACAGCATTATCAGGCAATTTAGATGCCTGGTCCTTTCCTCAGTGGGCTTCCTCGTGTTACTGATCGCAAGATCACCAGAGAGGGACAGCCACAGGTACTGACCAAGTTACAAGGATGTTGCTCATAACTTCTGAAACACGCCTATCCATGGACCATCATATGGGACATACCAGGAAGTGAACAACCGCTTATCACACCCCATTTCATTATTTCTGAGCTACACAATGCCAACACTCGATTGACTAGGGAGCCAAAACCCAAGGCCAGGGAAAGATACAAAGGACAGAGAGATTCACATTAAAGACTGAAATAGACTGTTAATTAACTGAAAAGATGTTGTGGAAATATGGGGAAAAAGTCAGGGCAGTGGGACTAACTGGAGAAGTGAGATCTTCGTGAGTAAAATTACAAGAATGAGAACATTCAATAAAGGCATTGCCAGATTAAATGAAATGGTTTGTTACATCAAATTCTGAGTCTGCTTCACAGAACACCACAAACAACATTAACTGGGACAAGATGACAGCCCCGTATGGAAAGCTGTGCAGACCATGCGCGCGTGTTGCTCAGTAAATTGCAGTATCTGCCCAGTAGGGGAAGGTTTGCTCTCTCTTCATGTGTGTGTGTGTTCATCAGAGAGAGAGAGAGAGAGAGAGAGAGAGTGTGCATGTGTGCGCGTGATTGACGTGGTTAAATGAGAAACTCATTGTCTGAGAAAAAAACGCACATGAGGAAAACAATTTTAAATACGAACAACTGGCAGGCTTTTTGATAATCAACAGAGAGAACGAGGGAAGTTTCATGGACAGATAAGGTAAAGTGTTTGAGAATGTTAAAATAAAGGCATTGCCAGACACAACAGCAATATACATCAGCGTGCATGAATGACAGATGGGTGGGAGTTTGGTGTGAGTCTGAATCAGATTTGTTTGGGCAGGTTTGAAGCCGGGAGCATCAGCAGCAGATTCTTGCCTTCATTAAGATTGTATTTCATATCTCAAGATTCAAACAGCAGATGGAATAAACCAGTGAGACATATTCTGGAGTGATGAGTATTTCAAGTTAGAAATGGTCAAGGAATGGTGTCAAGAATCAGCTCAGTGTCAAAGGGATCTCCCACATTTGTGACGTGTCTGCTTCTGCTGCAGATATTGTCCAGGGATGGGATGGAAACAGTAGAGGAAGTGGAGTTTGTAACCAGAACAGTAGACAATGGCCTCCATGCTCTTAACAGCAAAGGCAATGATATAATGAATTGTGGTTCTCCCCTGAAACCGAATAGGTCAACATAGAGACCCGGAATAACACTGCCAGAGCAGAGAGCGAGACAGTAATTGAACACCTTCATTGATGTCAGTTAGTAGTGGTCTGTAAAGTGAATATCTGGATTGAGAGATTCCACTGGAACAATAATTTTGGCAAGAAGTGTAGACTATATGAAATAACAGTAATACAGTCATAACTGGTTTATAGAAAACAAAATCTGGACAGTGACACTCACCAGGAACACCAACGATAGCCAGGAAGGGATAATAGAAGTATTTAAAAATGTGAAGAGCGTAATAGATCTGCGATGATAATGACAACCAATCAACTGCAGAAAGATACCAAACATAATATGATAAGCTCCTGTCTATTGTTGAAATATTCCTCTCTAATGTTCTCAGATTATGATCCATTGTTGGAATATTCCAGTCTAATATTCCCAGATTCTGATCCATTGTTTGAATATTCCAGTCTAATGTTCTCAAACTCTGATCCATTGTTGGAACATTCCCGTCTAATGTTCTCTCCTAAGAGTCTGATCTCTCCTCCCCCACTCTCTGGATCTGCTGATCCCCAGCAGTGCTGTCGGTGATGGTCCCGCTCATGTTGTGGGTTGACTCATTGTACGGAGGCTATTTATCATTAAAAGATGGAAACTCTCCACTGTGATAATTAGAATCCATGGAGGTTGGCATTAATCACAGTCACTGAACAAACAGACTCAGTTAACAAGTTCCATACATCACTTTTCATTTATTGGTTTTGGATGGAATAGTTGAAGGTTGCTGAGGGATGGACCATAAATCTTTCAATCTTTTTAATCTTTTTTTTCCTTGCATATGAGAATATTAACAGAACACTGCAGCAGTCTATATATGTCCCACTCTGTTTATGAAAGGAGGCGGTTATAAATAAAAACAGATCGGCTGCATAATAAGAAGTCGGGTGGGCAAGTTTCTAGATACCTGAACACAAAGTGCGGTACTTATTGACCAGTGTGAGGCTACTCATGGTTTTAATGCCCTGTTATCAAATCCTTTCATAACTTTGAGACAGAGCATTGAGACTGCTACTCAGGAACTGGCCAAAACAATTCTGTTCCAATGGGCCTTACAGAGGGATAAGAGAAAGCCATTCAGCCCATATTAGTCTGTTGCTACTTGAAAAGGTGGAAAACTGGAATATTGGCGCATTTTGCCAACAGAATCATTCAAAACAAAGAGATGTGTCACTGCAGCTGTATGAGATGTTACTGAGAGGGCACCTGGAGTACATTGTGTTCTCTGTGTTTCTGTAACTGAGAATGGTTGGACCACCATTAGATACAGTTTACTGGCAGTGCGTAATCCACGGGTTGCTGTGTCATTTGATGTCTCGAGTCTGTTACACAGGGACAGGAGGATGCCATGAAGTCTCTTGAGTCTATTTCAGAGGGACATGAGGAGGTCATTCAGCCTCTCCAGTCTATTACAGAGGGACAGGAGGAGCCTATTCAGCCTCTCGAACCTGTTCCAGAGGGGCAGGAAGTGTTTATTTAACTTTCAAATCTGTTACACATAAATATTAGTTTCAAACTAGTTGTGGAATAGGAACGACCTGATGTAAACATTAAAGTTCCTACTTTGAATAAGGTCAATTTTGAAAGTGTTAGGTGAGCCCTGTGAAAGGTTAATTAGGATACCCTATTCGCAGGTAAAGGGATGGTTGGAAAATGCAAGGCGATTACAACTTGGTGTCAGAGAGTCCAGAACCATCGTGTTCCTATTAGTGAGATGGGCAAGGCTGGTGGGTGCAGGGAGTGCTGGATGGCTAGATATATTGATGCTCTGGTCAAGGTAAGGAAGGAGGCATATGTCAGGTAAACAGAGCTGAGATCAAGTGAGTCCCGAGAGGGGTATCAGGGAAGTAAGTGTATAGTCAATGGGGAACTCCAGCCAGAAAAATATGGACATGAGATGGCTTTAGAAATAGGGTTAACGAGGCATTGAAGCAACAGTACACGTCTTTTAATGGCAAAATATTAACTAGGGAGAGAATAGGGCACCTTACAGGTCAGTAAGGCTACCTATGTGCGTAACCATAGGAGATGGGAGGGTCACTAAACAAGTATTTCTCCTCAGTATTTGATGTAGCGGAGATTACAACAGTGAGAGAAGGAAGAAATATATTTTAAATAGTATCTATATTACAAGGAGATATCGGACATTTTAAAACATACAAAGGTGAACAAATCCCTGGGATCTGATCAGTTGTATCCCAGAAGTTTGTGGGAAGCTCGGAAAGAGTTTGTTCACCCTTTTGCTGATATATCTGTATTATTGATTTACACTGGTGAGGTGTCAAAAGACTGGTGGGCTGCTAACATAGTGTCATTATTTAAGAAAGTAAGGAAAATACAGCTAACTATAGATTGGTGAGCCTGACGTCAATGGTGACTAAATTGTTGGCGGTGGGGGCGGGGGGGGGGCGGTGTTGAGGGAAAAGATGTATATGCATTTGGAAAGACAAGGACTGAAGAGAGCTTTGTACATTTGAGACCACGTCTCACTGACTGGGTGGAATTTTTTGAGGAAGTGAAGACGATGATTGATGACGGCAGGACAGTGGATGTTGTCTTTATGCAATTCAGTAAGAAAACCAAAATGTTCTACATGGTAAACTAGTTATCAAGGTTAGACTGCCGGGAATCCTGGAGAGCTCGTCATTTAGGCCCAACTTTTTCTTGAATATTGGAGATAGTGCATGACAGTGGACATTTGTTCATTGAATTTGGAGACCTGTGACTAGTGGCGTGCCACAAAGATCAATAGTGAGTCTTTTGTTGCTTATGCAAATCATTTGTACTTGAGTAAGTGAAGTATTGTCAGTAAGTTTGTAGATAATTCCAATTTTGGTGGTAATGTCGACAGTGAAGAATAATGTCTCAGAATATAATGAGACATTGATTAGGTGAGCTGAGGAGTGGCAGATGGAGTTTATTTTAGATAAATGTGAGGTGTTGCATTTTGGCAAGAAATATTGAGGGAAATATAGGTAGGGTCCTGTTGAAAGTCGCCAATTAAGGATAACTCCATAGAAATTATGGAATCCCTACAGTGAGGAAACAGGCTATTCGACCCATCGAGGCCACACCCACCCTCTCAACAGTATCCCACTGAACAAACCCCTATCCTATCCCTCTGAGCCAGCATTTCCCATGGCTAACCCACCTAACCCACACATCCCAGGCTACCATGCACAATTTAGGATGGTCAATCTACCCTTACCTGTATATCTTTATACTGTCAGAGGAAAACATATTACCCGGAGGAAACTCACACAGACACGGGGAAAATGTACAAACACCACACAGCCAGTCATTCACGGATGGAATTAAACCCAGATCGCTGTCCTGTGAGGCACCTTATGGTGCAGGTTTTCAGTTCCTTGAAAGTGCCATCACAGGTAGACAACATAGTGAAGAAGGCACTTGGTAATCTTCCCTTTATTGGTGTGTGCTTTGACTCTAAGCATTTGCATGACGTGTTGGATCTGTACAGGATATTTGGCCACTTTTGTAATATTGCCTTTAATTCTGGTCTCCCTGCTGTCGGGGAGATGTTGTCAACATTGAAAGGGTGCAGAATAGTTTTAAAAGAATGCTGCAGGTGTAGGAGGGTTAGAGTTACAGGGAGAGTTTGAATAGGCTGGGGCTATTTTCAAGTATTGAGGCTGAGGGGTGACGTTAAAGTGGTTTATAAAATCATGAGGGTCATAGATAAGGTAAACAGTCAATGTTTTTTCCCAGGATAGACGAGTCCAAATATAGATGACAAAGGTTTAAGGTGAGAGGAGAAAGATTTAAAAAGGGACGCTAAAACAACATTTTCACACAGACACTTCTGTGTGTACGGATTGAACAGCCAAAAGAGGTAGTGGGGGCAGGTACAGTTACACCTTTTAAAAAGGATTTGGATGGATACATGCATGGGAAGTGTTTAGAGGGAGATGGGCCAACTGCTGGCAAGGGGAACGAGATTAATTTAGGATATTTGGTCTGTATGGATGACCAGACCGCAGGATCTTTTTCTGTGCTGTTCATCTCTGAGAGTCTATTGACCCTTGAGTGTTTAACATGGGAACAGAAGGTGGTTATTCCGCTTCTGAATACTGTCAGTCAGCCTGTTTGCTCAATTACTGACAGTCAAATACAAAAATAAATCATTCAGATTTTGGTGGTGTTTTACAGAAACAGGAGAAGGGCTTTTACTCAAGAAAAACGGTAAAGAATGTGAAGAGGCTTCAGTCCCTCAACTCCATTCCACAGAAGCAGCAGTTGAGCACAGACCTATTGGAGCCTGTTACTGTGGAGCAGGAGGAGGACATCTACTTTCACACAACATCGATTAGGGACACAGGAACAGGAGGCAGTGACTCAACATGCTCGAGGCTGGGACACAGGAACAGGAGGCAGTCATTCAACTGCTCGTGAATGGGACACAGGAACAGGAGACAGTCATTCAACTGCTCGAAACTGAGACACAGGAACAGGAGGCAGTCATTCAACTCCGCGAGACTGGGTCACAGGAACAGGACGGGGACACAGAAAGAGGAGGCAGTCATTCAACTGCTCGAGGCTGGGACACAGGGTCCAAACACAAGATTGAAAACAAAAAATAAAGGTATTGCCAGATGTTTAGCTCTCTCACATTCGCAATCCAACTCACATAACCACTCCATCCATTATACTTTCAGGATGGAGCATTGAGTAGATCCGACTAGCGTACTGCTGAATGCAACCCAGCAATACCCAGAATGGAACTCTGTGCAGCCCACACCAATGCTTGATCTATTATCATGGGCTAAATGTCCAGCGTGGGGTGCTGTGCAGACTGCACTTGTTCGTTCTTATCTCAATCCAGGCATGTAGCATTGTTCGGTAACACTGTATTAGGTCGCTGCCCAGTGTGGGGAAACTTGCAGCCAAATGTTGGAAGTGACAGAATGTGCAGCTCCAATCCATTTACAGCTCCATATCTCCACTATGCCTGCGATGGAGAAACGTCAATGGAAACAGTTTAAGGTGAGTATCACATCAGTATTTAAAGTTGAAATAACTGAGATAATATCCAATGATGTTTCGTGAATGGTACGAAGTCGTTAGAGGGGGATGGTAATGTTATAGCGGTTGCAATATAAGCCTCCAAATTAACAATGGGAATTAAGGAAGAAATATACAGGGAGACTGGGGAGACTTGCAGGAGAAACAGGATTGTTATAATAGGTGATTTCAATTTTCCGAACATAGACTGGGACTTCCAGATGGTTAAGAACTTAGATGGAACGTAATTTGTTAAGTGTGTTCAGGAAAGTTTCCACAATCAATATATAGAATAACCTACTCGGGAAGGAACAAATTCGACCTACTGTTGGCAAATAGGGCAGGATAGGTGGAGATAAAGTGGGGGAGCATTTTGGGAAAAGTGGTTAGAGTTGTATTAATTTTAAAATAGTTATGGGAGGGTCAACATTGATCCACAGATTCTACTTTTAAATTTTGGCAAGGCGTATGTTGTTGGAATTAGACAGGGGATTGCAGGGGATGATTAGAGTTGTTTGTTTCGAGGTAAAAGGATTTTGAGCAAGTGGGAGGGCTTTAAAAGTGAGATAGCTCGAGTTCAAGGTTTCCATTTTCCTGTGAGGGTGAAGGCAATGTGAGACTGGAAGAGAGAACCCTGGATGTCAAGAGATATTGAGGCTCTGACCAGAAAAAAAGGAGGCGTGGCTCAGGTTCAGGCAGCTCGGATCAAGGGAATCCCTGGAGGTATACAGGGGATAGAGGAGTTTACTGAAGAAGGAAATCAGCAAGGCGAAAGGAGGTATGGGATAGCCTTGGCTGAGAAATTTAGAGTGAATCCAAATTCAGTATAGTAAAGATAAAGAACAACTAGGGAGAGAATAGGAGGCTTTAAAATACAAAATAGGCATGCATGTGTAAAACCTCAAGAGATTGGTGAATTCCTCAATTTCCCCTCTGTGTTTACCATGAAGAAAGACATGAAGACCTATGACCTTTAGGAGGTTAGTTGTCAAATCTTGGTACTGTCCATAACACAGTAGAGTTTCTGTTGGACATATTAGAGACAAATCTCTTGGTCCTGAGCAGATACATCCAAGAGGACTGCAAGAGGCTAGAGATAAAGCTTACGGGCCAAGATACCGGAAGTCTGGGCGGTAGCAAACGTTGTGACTTATTCAAGAATGACTGCAAAGAAAAGCCCAGGAAAGATAGACCAGTAAGCTTCACACCTGTTTTCGCTAAACCACTTGAGAATCTTCTGAAAGATAAAATGTGCATGCATTTGGAAATACAGAGTTTGACTTGGAGCAATCAGCATGGTTTTGTGCGTGGCAGATCCTGTCTTACAAATTTTGTATGAGGTTTTTGAGGAAGTGACCAGGGGCGTTGACGAGCGCAGGGTGGTAGACATCTTCTATTTGGATTTCAGTAAGACCTTTGATAAGGATCCACATAGTAGGCCGCTCTAGAAGGTTAGATCGCATGAAATCCAAGGTGAACTGGCAAATTAGCGACACACTTGGCTTGACGTTATGAAGCAAACGGCTATGGTGAAGGTATGCTTGTCGGACTGGAAGCCTGTGACAATTGGAATACCTCAGGGGTCGGTCCTGGGCCCACTGCTGTTTGTTATCTATATCAATGATTTGGACCAGAGTGCACAATGCAAGGTTAGTATGTGTGCAGATGACACTAAAATTAGAGACATCGTTTATAGCGAGGAACGTTATCAGAAATTGCAGCAGTACGTTGACCAGCTGGGAAAGTGGGACGGAATTAGCAAATGGAGTTTAATATAGATAAGTGTGACGTCTTGCATTTTGGAAAGTCAAATCCAGGTAGGAGTTTAATGATGAATGAGAGGGACTTAAGGAGTGTAGTGGAACAAAAGGACATTGGAGATCAGGTGCATGGTTATCTCAAATTTGAGTCACAGATACACAGGACAGTGAAGAAGGCTGTTGGCACACTGGCCTTCATCAGGGCATTGAGTATAGAAGTTGGAACGTTATGTTGCAGTTGTGCAGAATGTTGGTAAGGCTGCAGTTGGAGTATTGTGTTCAGTTTTGTTCACCTTGCTCTAGAAAGGATATTATTGAACAAAAAAGAATGTAGAAGGAATTTACAAAGATGTTTCTTGGCCTAAAGGGTTGAGTTATAGGGAGAATTTGGACAGGTTAGAACTTATTTCTTTACAGCGTAGGGAACTGAGAGGGTTCTTATAGAAGCATAGATTTTATCAAATCATGAGAAACGTGCTCAGGGGTGAATACTTCAATTTTTTGCAAGGTTGGGGAATCGAAGACGAGAGGACATCTGTTCATATTTGGAGAGGAAAAAAATAAACAGGAACCTGAGGGTCATCTTTTTTACGCAGAGTGTGGTACCCACATGGACTGAGCTGCCAGGGGAAGTGATTGAAGTGGGCACAATAACAACATTGAAAAGGCATTTGGACAAATACACAGATAGGAAAGGATTAGGTGGATACAGAGCAAGGGCAGGGAAATGGCAGATTGGCAGATAAGGGACAATTACACATGGTTTGTTGACGGAGCATGGCGGGTGTATTAGATGGGCGAGGACAGAGGGAGAACATTCTCTTCCCAGAAGGAGCCACAGCACTAGACCCACCAAGCAATGTCTGAGTTCACCGTCCAGCTCAGTGCAGTATTTGAGGTCTGAAGAAATGTCCAGTAATACAGGACAAGCAACAATAACCTTCCCTGCTCTGTCAGGATGAGTGTCACCGTATTCTCTCTGCTCCCTCACATCACTGTATATCTGTGATCACAGCTACCCCTGAAAAAGGCTCATGGTCCCCCACTCTCACAACTGCATGCAACGCTTACTCTCTCTCTCTGTCTCTCGCCTTTGCAAAACATCCCACACAGTTATAGAATATTCTGGCGAATGCCGATTATGGAATGTTCCAGATAATGTTCCAAATGATTCCCAGTTTCAGGAAAATGGCAGTGTCCCAGTGTGTAACACATAAGAGGAAGGAGTAGAGAAGTACGTTTTTCAAATCACAAACAATTCAAACCATGCTGAGGCCATTCAGCCCTTTAAACGTGGTCTAGCATTTAATAAGGTCCCCGCTTATCTGATGGTCTTCTCAGCTCCATGTTACAGGAACTTTCAACCATTAAACCCCCTGGGTCCTGTCCATGGCCAGACAGCACTCAGGCACTTTTATCCTGGGTTTTTTGAAGCGCCTGTTTGAGGGCATTTCCCATGGTTACGGATACCTAACAATATATTCCATCATTTTATACTTGCATGCAACGGTCAGCATGCTGTACACAGACCGAACAAAAATATACACTTATTTTATGTTTATAGATATCCAATCACACTTAGTAATTCTGGTTATGTCACTTGACTCACCTTAATGATATTAAACCAAAAAGAGCTTCTAAACACGTCTTGTTATAAATACAATTTCGAGCAGAGAACGTTTTTACCCTCAGCCTTTATCTTGACCGATATCTGAATTGTACAACCTTCCTTGTTATGAATGTTTCTCTTACCCTTTGTCTGTGATTTTTTCTCTCTGTAACAGCTACATAATTCTCCCACTCAGTTGGCTGGACGGCTGGTTTGTGATGTAGAGGGAGGCCAACAGCGCAGGTTCAGTTCCTCACACTGACAGAGGTTACCATGAACGGGATGCTCTCTCACCCTCACCCCATCACCCGAGATGAGGTGACCCTGAGGATAAACCACCATGAGTGGTCTCTCTAATGAGTTTCCTCTGGGAGACTATTCTATCAATGTTAGCATTTTAAATTAAAAATATTTTAATTGATAAAGAAATTTTTAATATTATAATAAACCAATAACAACACAACTCAAATAACTGAAAAAAATTCCAATTGCATGTACATACAAAACAAGTTAAAACACTACACAGACAGAAGAAAAAACAAAACTAAATAATAAATAATGAATAAATAATACAGCTCAGCATAACATAAAGATAGCTCTCGTTCATCAAGAGCATTAGCTGATGCATACTTTTATGTTCATAGTTTTTCGTCTCTGGATATTAGATTCATTAAACAATATCATCATGGCTGTATAAAAGCCCTTCTTAGAGTGGCAGATAAGCCTGTATCGCAGTAATCCAAAAAGGGCTGCTGTGTCTTATATATAGCTATGTTTTTTGGTGCACCAGACTGGTGAGAAAGTCCAAAGGGATATTCTCCATGGAGAGCTTACGACGAACCAACAGGCACGGTTGGGTGGGTGGTTGTGGGTGGGGGGTCGGGGATCAGACATCCAACACAACACATATTTGTCCTAGCACGGAAAGTAAGGATATGATTTCTTTCACATCTACATCTGTGTAAAGTACCCTGGGCAGGCCCAGGAAAGGAGAAACCAGGTCCATCTCCAATTCAGTCCCCAAGACCCATTCTATCACACCTGATGCAGTGCTCCAACATAGATGAAGCCTGCAACAGGACCACAAGCAATGAGTAAGAGTGCCTCTAGTCATTCTGCATTTAGAACATGATGAAGATAATCCCACTATGCATTTTGAGAGACAATCTGGAGTCAGATAGACCCTATGAATAATTTTCAACTGCATGGAATGGGTCCTATTACAGATCAAAATCCTTCCAGCATTTTCATAAATATCCTCCCCATTCTCCGAAGTGTTGTGAACCCACAAGTCTCTCTCGCAGACAACACAAAGCTGTACAGTCTCGTCTGAGGGGACACTTTCCAACCAATGATAAAGGGTACTGACAGAGAGTGTATTCTAAGCAATAGACACCCTCTTCCCTCTATCAGATCTGTAAGAGTCTTTAAAAGTGTGTGTGTTTTTTTTTACAGCAATTCTCTGATCTGGAACAAAATACAGAAGAGGACTCTACTAGGTAGTCCATACTTACGAGTTATTTGATCAAATGATATCATTCTTTCTCCTCAAATGAAATGTGGTGGCTCAATAGATAGTACTGCGGCCTCACAGCACCAAGATCCAAGATACGCAGGTTAGATGAATTGGCTGTTGATAAAGCACCCATAGTGTTCTGGGATGTAAAGGTTGGGGCATTAGTCAGTGTAAATATAGGATGGTAGGGGAATGGTTCTGGGTGGGCTACTCTTCAAAGGGTCGACGTGGACTTGCTGGGCCCAAGGGCTTGTATCCAAACTGTAGGGATTCTACCAGTTCTAAATCACTCAAGCAAGGTACACCCCTGGCTGCCCACAGTTTAAATCTGGAATCCATTATCCCCAGTTGACAACTTGGTATGCCATCATAGGGGTAAGAAACATGGATATGGCTGTATTGTCCTCGAACTGATGCATTGTCATTCATGCTTTAACTTCATTGATACTTTTTGGATTATGACAATACTCCATAACTACTGTCATTTTGTCTCAGAACAACAGACTAATAAGGGTTCACTTTGTCTGAGAGGGTTCAATATCTAACCGTATTGACGCGGAGTCCTCAGCGTGCCAGACACTAATATAGGATAATTAAAAGATTAGATTTTTTAGATTAGACTAATTAGATTAGACTTACAGTGTGGAAACAGGCCCTTCGGCCCAACAAGTCCACACCGACCCGCCGAAGCGAAACCCACCCATACCCCTACATTACCCCTTACCTAACACTACGGGCAATTTAGCATGGCCAATTCACCTGACCCGCACATCTTCGGACTGTGGGAGGAAACCGGAGCACCCGGAGGAAACCCACGCAGACAAAAGCTTAATTGATAGCTTTTAATCTGGGACATCTACTGCCCATCTACTTTGTGGGGTAGTTGCAATTTGGTTAGCTTGATAAAGAGTCGCTTATGAATATAAGCCAAATAAAAGAGCTAACCCAGCCATTAAGTCTCTTAATATCTGCCTGGGAAACATCAAAGGAAGCATGCACACGGGGTATAGCAAATAAGGAAGGACATTCATTTTAAGAACAGCTATCCAACCTAGCCAGGATGTTGGAAGTGCATCCCATCTTTGAAGTTCTTGTATAATTTTGTCAAACAAATGGACATAGTTCACGTTAAATACATTTTCAAAAACGGATGTAATCAATATACCGGAATAGAGAAACTCCCCACTCCCGTAACCACTTAAAAGGAAACCAGGATTTACCTTCAATATCAGGTATTTCCCTCAGACCTCCCATAGGCATGGCCAGAAACTTTGTAAAATTAATCTTATAGCACGAAAAGGCGACAAGCGAATTAATGCATTACATCACGTGAGCTGCCGAAATTGTGGGAATTGACAAAAACATAAAACCCTCATCTGCATACAACATAATCTTATGTGACTTCTATCCCACTTCTGGGGCAGGTATGTTGGGGTAATATTCCCAATTGTAGCAGGATGCCACCATGTCTAAGATTGTTTCAGGGATGGGGAAGAGATCAACCCTCGTGTGGCATTTGTGCGGGTTAATGAAGAAATTAAAATTGCTACTTGTGAGGTCGATCTGCCTCCAGACATCCACCAGCTCTAGTTCTGCACACAGACCCACTAATTGCTTACATTATAACGAGGATATTGGGGGACCTTTGGCCATAAGACAGTTGAAATCTCCTTCGACAATATGTACCACGATGCAAGATAACTTACTTTGGAAAATGCATCTACCAGGATTTTAAGAGGGTGCGCTGGGCATTTAGTGGGTGGGGCAAGAATCGTTCAAAATACAGTATGATTTCCCATAGTTCATGGAAGATACATTCTAACTAGCATGGCTTCTCTCCAATGCCTAGTATTAAAAGGCGAGAAATAAACCCTACCAAACCCGCCCTGCTGTAACGTCAAAATGTTCCTTGTCATCAAGGTGCATCTCCTGAAATAGGACAACATCCACCCTCTAGTTTTAAGACTAGAAAGTACATTTTTCCTCTTGACTGGCAGATGGCTCCCCTTAATGTTCCAGGTACACCATTTAAGCATATCATTATCCATAACACATTGTAGCAACATTTCAACTCTAGAGTTTCACATCGAATTACACATCGCTGATCATTAATGAAGAAGACTCATCGAGCCTAAAAACTGTACAAACTGAAACTACTACATCTAACAAGCTCTCAAACTTTCCAAAGCTAAAAACATAAAAAAAACCAAAGAACAAAATAAAATCCAAAGTTCCAATGACACTCGAAAGGAGAATTTACCTCCCCCGCCAACTGGGGACGCTTACATACCTTAAAACTTTATCTTGTGTCCGCTACCAATATGGAATCCTGGGCAATTAACAACAAAAACCAGGCTTGAACTGCCCTTCGATTAGCACTCAGCCATCACAACTACCTTTGTAACTCCCTCCAGCTTGAGCTGCACCCCAGACACAAGTAAAGAAGGAGAAAAAGAGTAGTAATACTAACGAAGAAGTTAAAAATGAGTACTCCACCCAGTCCCAGCTATAATCTAATACTGGTTAATACTAGAAAAATCCAACAAAATTTCTTTAGGAGAAACATGATTATCTAAATATCCAAGAGTAAAAAGTGAGGTCTGCAGATGTTGGAGATCAGAGCTGAAAATGTGTTGCTGGTTAAACATCCAAGGAACAGGAAATTCGCCGTTTCGGGCCAGAGCCCTTCATCAGGAAATTCTGGCCCGAAACATCGAATTTCCTGTTCCTTGGATGCTGCCTGACCTGCTGTGCTTTAACCAGCAACACATTTTCAGCAATATCTAAATATCCAGCTTACTTTAAAATGTCCATAAAGTTTTCGCTTTCTCTGGAGAGTCAGATGAGTTTGTGGATCCATTGAAAGCAATACAGATCACCGCTGGGTACCGTAAGGAATACTGAATCAGAATTCCCTTGCACTTCTCTTAATCTCATCAAAAGATTTTCTTTCCTGAATCACCGCCGCTGAAGAGTCCTGAAAGAACATAATCCTGGAGCTCTAGTGAATTAAACCCATCGGATCTTTCCCCTGGGTTCTGAAAGCTTCCATCCCTTTTGTTCATCCCCATAACTAAGTAATTGCGCAAGGACAGGATGAAGGCGTTAGTCTGAGTCTGACTACCGCGCCGTAATCTGATGAACTGTCTCAGTCATCACCCTCCTCAGTTTCGAAGTGAAGGGATCGCTGCAGCCAGTTCTTGAAAAAACTCACCGGCTGACCACCTTCTGTCCGCTCCAGCAAACAGACGATGTGATTATTCTTCATCCTGCCCCTGTTCTGGAGGTCGTCATCTTGTTCAGTTAAGGTGCAGACCTGTTTTTCAAGAGCGAGGATCCTCTCCCGAGAGGAATCGATCACGGTCTCTGCCACTGCAGTTCGGCTCTTGGCATCGTCTGTCCTGTTTCCAAGGCTGTCAAGTTGTTGCTCATGTTTCTGGAGCACGGCTGAGAGCGGCTCTAGCCACGGCTGAACTGTTCTTCAATCATGGCTTCAATCATTTCACGTAACTTGATGAACTCAGTGACGAAGACCTGGTGAGTAACTGGGTCCATGGAACGAGCACAGGGGGTTGCAGCTCCAGCCTCAGGTATGCTCTATGCTTCTGACGGGTGCACCATGTGTTGGAACTTACTCGATCCTTTCCCGTGTTTTGTCATTGCCCTTTGACAAATCTGGATCACTAAAGATTCTATCGCTCTTTTGGTGTTGAATTTTAAGTAAATGGCTGGGATGGGGTGTATTAGAGAACCACTTTGCCCGTGTGTTGATACAGAGCCCAGCAAAGCAGACCTTCTGGATCTCCGCCATTTTGTATTCCCCCTTAACTTTTTATCGATATTATCATTTCATTTTGCATTTATTCCTGGAGGTTCTGAAGCCGTGTTATTTGATACCACTGCCTACATCTCCCCCCACACTGCACATTGCTGCCCATTCCTCGATAATCCTTGACTCTGTTGTTATTTATGAACCTTCCGTCTGTGCCTCAAAAATATTCAGTATCTCTGCCTGCAATGGTCTGTGGGGAAGAGGTTTCCAAAGACTCACAGCACTTTGAGAAAACAATTATAACCATTATGATCTGAGTGTGAGATTAGTCTTTTCTGTCTGATTATCCGAGAAAGGATATAATTACATTGGAAGCAGTTCAGAGATATTTGATTTCACGTATTCCTGGGGTGAATGGCTTATATTATGAAGGCTTTAACAGGTTACTCTTGGAATGAAATTGAAACATACAAGTCCTTGATAAGTGTGGATTAGTATGTATCCACTGGGTGTTTGTAAAGTCCAAATTTACTGTCATTGTTATAGAAACACTACAGTGTGGAGGCAGGGCATTCCGTCCATTAAGTCCACACTTACCCACCAAAAAGCATCCCACCTGGACGTGCCCCCAATCGTATCCATGTAATCCTGCATTTCCCATAACTAACCCATCTAACCTACACTTCCCTGGGCACTATGGGCAATCCACTTTAAACTGCACATCTTTGGACTTTGGCAAGAAACTGGAGCACTGGGAGGAAACCCACACAGGCATGGGGAGAATGTTCAAACCACATAGAGGGTTGCCTGAGTTTGGAATTGAACCCAGCTCCTTGGTAATGTGAGGCAGCAGTGCTATCCACAGGTCCAACATATCTCTCTGTTAGTTCTGTTAGTAACTTTTGACTGACTAAAGAAATCTGCCTGACTTGTTCTCATCACTGAACCTGACCCAGTCTGAGACTTTTATCATCGTCCATATCACCAACCTGGTTACATTTAAAACTTGTTGTGAGCAGTGGAGGAGTGGGACTAGAAAAGGAAAAAGTGACACCCTCCATCCTCAGTCACAACTGGAGTGAGAAAAAAAAATCACAAATTGGGAATTCATTCAAGTTGGAATTCTCTTTCCCAGAAGTTTGGGATGGTTGAATCTTAATATTATATCGAGGTATAATACCATAGACAGGTAAATCAGGGATAACGGTGAAAGGAGAGATACGTACAGCTGGGACCATAATGAGATGAGCCACGACCTTATTTACTGGTGGAGTAGTGTCATAGGGCCGAATAGCCCACTCGTGTCCCTCAGCCCTATGTTGTGATGTTCCATTCTGCCCTTCGGACGAGGCACACAGGGGCACATCAAAGCCACTCCGATGGTTAGTTGCAGTTTTGGAAATGCACTTGGAAAATCCAGGCTGGGTCAGGAAGGGACACTTACCCCCAATCCCTGTTTCCAGGCTTCCCCTCTCTGCAACGTCAGCTCCAGATGTGGGTCGTGTTACAGGCCCAGATTTACTGTGAATATAGCCCCCATACCCCACCCAGCGTTAACTCAAACAAATCCTCTGCTCACCCGAATGTAGCATTACACAACACAACTTCCGGGAAAATAACCAGTTACTTTGCAAAAGCATAACATGTGAAATTAATAAATTGGAATAAGAGTAGGCTATTCGGCCCCTCAAGCTTGCCCTGTCATTTAATATGAACATGGCTGATCTACTCCAGGTCTAACTCCACTTTCTTCCCTACTCCTTGTATCCCTCCACACCTCTCTGGGTCAGGGAATTCCAGACATTCACTATCATCTGAGAGAAGATATCACTTTGCATCTCAGAGAGAAATCGATGTTCCATATTCGGTATCTATGTCCTCGTGTTTGAGACTCCACTCAGGAATGGTAACAACGTCTCAACACCTACCTTATCAAGTTACTTGTATTTTTCATCTGTATCACTCCTCATTCATTTAAACCCGAATGAATATCACTTCACCGTTTTAGAAATTCGCAATAACACCACCCCAGGATGCCGGTTTTTGAACCAACCTAGTTACTTGCTGCATCAGCATGCTGACTTTATGTTTCATACACAGGAACACTCCAATCCCTTTGTACTGTTCCTTTTCTGGAAGTCGTCTCCATTAAATAACAGCCTGCATTTTGATTCTCAGTGTCATCCTCAAACTCGAATGTAAATTGCACTCAGCTCTCTCCTTCAGATTATCAATATAGAGTGTAAATAAATGATGCCATCGGACTGATAGCCGCGGTCCTCCAGCAGATACACTTTTATCATGAAGATCCATTAATCCTGACTCTCCGATTTCTATATGTTAAGCAATCATCATCTCATGTTAATACATTCTCCATCATCCTACGAGCTTCTGACTTGTGTAAGAACGTTTATTTTGTAATACCTTGTGGAAACACTCTGGAAAGCCTGGTGTTCTAACAGATCCCCTGTATCAAGTCCGCTTGTTACATTCTCAGGCATCTCTAGAAATGCTTGCATGATTTTACAGGGTAAAATATAATTTCCCCTTTATCGACCCCCACTGACTCTGCGTGGAGCTTTTCTCAATGTTCATGCTGGCCAGGTTTTCCAAATTAAGCTCGTCCCATCTGCTTTCATTTGGCCCATAGGCCTCTCAATGTTTTCCATTCATATGTTTTATCCAAATGAGTTTTAAATGTTGTAGCTGTACTGGCATCCAGCACTCTTACTCTGGCAGTTCATTTCATACCCACACTACCCTCTGTGTAAAAACGTTGCCCCTTCATCCCTTTTAATCCTTTCACCTTTCACCGTAAACCAATGCCTACTATGGCTGAACACCCCCATCTCGTGGGCAATATCTTGGCTATTCACGCTATCCATACCTCTCATGATTTTAGAAACTTCTATAATGTCATCCCTCAACCATCCCTCAAACTCCATCCAATACTAACTTCAAGATCAAGCATTTAAAGATAAATACTGCAAATTTTAAACTATAGTAAACATGACAAGTAAACAATACTCAGCCCAAACTGCATACTGTGATTTGTGTTTTTTCTCCCTATTACAAAACTCAAGCAGCATGAAACGCTTACTAGTGTCAATAAAAAGTCAAGCACCTGATATCCTTTGTCTAAAGGAGGGGATGATCTCGACAGTGAAAACGTAATTATGGCCAGATCTTTATATGCCACATAGTCAACATTCTCCCTCCTGGCCTCCCTATGACCTTGTGTGATTGTGTCTTCTTTATCTTGCACTCAATAGAGAGAACCCATTTTCCCATCCACATCTTTATTTAAACCCGTTTTATATCATCTTCTTGTTCACCACTGTTAAAAGCCGGTATATCTTTGCCACGCCCTCTTTCCCCTGTGACCTATCTCCCATCTCGGGCAAGGTATTGAACAGCCAATTTTCCAATGCTTTTCAGTTGTGAAGAAGTGTCACACTGGGCTTGAAATGCTAACGCCGTTTCTCTCTCTCTGCAGATGCTGACAGATCTTTGGAGTTTCTCCAGACATGAATAGGCACAGAACAAATTTTCACAAACAACTAACTATGGATACTGGTAATAAAAATACCAAACTTGCTTTAGAAACTGGGAGCTTTGTAGAGGGTCACTGGACCTAAAAGTTAAACACTGCATTCATTGCAGAAGATGCTGAAACATCTACAGCAATTTCTGTTTTTGGACAATTTCCAAAGAAGGATGTCAAAGATGCTCAAACATCTGTCCAACATGGAGCGCCGTACACTGGGAACTGAACAATAGCGCATGGTGCACAAGTTCCTTGATTCTGAAACTACATAAGTCTGGCATCACTGAGACTACAGAGCTTTTAATCATGGTCAGGGAGACTAACAGAGGAAAACACATTCACTTCAAATACAGAAGTTGACATTGTGGAAAAGAAACGATTTAGATAATTACTTTAAATGGATTGAGTTAAAGTAACAAATTAGAGGCGTGACATCAGAGTGAGGCCCTCAGCAGAATACGATTATGAAAATGCAAGTGTTACTGCATCAGAAACCAGGTTAGGTACAGAATACAAGTCTGATGGGTGAATGGTCTCGGTTTGAACTGGGGGAGAGTCAGTAGAATTGAATTGTAGATATTGTAACTCACTCTGGGTTATCATTTGGTGCTGTAGATCATAGCAGCAGCAGAAACAGAATTGTATTCAACGACAATCTGTAACAGTTTCCCGACGATAATTCATCAGTCTAACATTACCATCAAGCTGATCCATGGTTCAGTAATGAGTGTGGGTGAACATGCCAGGATCGGAATCACGTGGACCTAAACCTGTTAACAACCCATTAAAGCTACCACACTTAACTGGTTACATTCCGACCAGCAGAACTAATGTCTGATGGAGACGGGAAATGATCCCAAGACTAACAGATTAGATTTAAGCTCTGTTATCCTGCCAAATCCAAACTTAAATGTCGATGGACTATTAAACAATTTTCTGGAGGAGAGGACTCCACAAATATCCTCATCTGAAATATCGGAACAGGTCTGTATGTCAGTGAAAAAAGTCAAGTACGTAGTGTCTGCACTATCCTCAGCCAGACATGATGAGTGGATGATCCACCTCAAACTCATCATGTTTCCCACAGAATCACAGATGCGAGTCTTCAAGCAATTCGATTTGCTGTACTGTCATGAGGAAACAGCTGAACACAGTAGATACAACAAAGCAATGGGCCCTGACACCATTCCTGCAATAGGACTGAAGACTTGTGCTGCACAACAAGCCGTGTCCCTGGGGAAGCCGTTTCATTCCAGCTCCAACTCTGACATCTCCCTGGCAATGAGGAAAATTAGAGATGAAAATGTGTTGCTGGAAAAGCGCAGCAGGTCAGACAGCATCCAAGGAGCAGGAGAATCGATGTTTCGGGCCTGAGCCCTTCTTTGGGAATGAGGAAAGTGCGTCCAGCAGGCTAAGATAAAAGGGGAACATTACTCAACTACGTCCAGTCCCTGAGTAGGAGAATAATTACAATCTGACCAATTACCACCCCCTCAGTCCCATCACGATAGTCAAATTGGTGGGAATACTTTTTGATAGAGCTGTCAAACAGCACCGAAATAATCAGGTCAATGTGGTTTCCGATGCATTCCCATGTGGAGATGGTACTGTAGTAGAAATAGCATTGGATTACGAATCCGGACTAGTCCAATGCTCTGGCAGCTGGAGGAAGTTGAAAATAATTAATAAAATATCGAGACCTAAACTCTGGTGTCAGTGATAGTGATCTTGTGTCCAATGTTGATTGTAAACATCGATCTCCTTCACCAATATACTTTCAGGAAGTGAATCTCCATGCTTTCTTGGTCTGGCCTAAAAGTGACCCCAGACGCACAGAGTGTCTCTGAATCGGCCAAGTGAGATACTCAATTGTATCAAACTACTCTGATGTCTTAAAGGATAAAACTGGACAGAACATCTGGCATCAACCTCGTTATCAGAAAAGGGAATGGGAAACACAGTCCTGCTGACCCTGCATAGACATCCTTCCTAACATCTGAGAGCTTTCCCACAGACTGCACAGAAACATCGGGAGAGGAGGAGGTCATTCAGCACATTTAGCTTTCCCCATGCTAGTTCATGGCCGAACATCTCCTTAATGCAGTTTTCCCCACACAATGTTCATATCCCAAAATATGTTTAAACATTATGAAATATAGTGCCTTCGGCCCATCAATATATAGGGAGTTCTCTGATAACGCTTGTTTATTAAGTACGATTTGACTGCAATGCGGTTCGTGAACTGTTTTTTTTATCAAGTGAATTATCATCCCTGCTTCAAATCTGTCACACACTGACAGAGTTTTATATATCTCACTGAGATCTCCACACATTTTCCTAAAGCCCATGGAATACAGGTGTGAAAGATATGGTGTGTATTGAGAATAGCTGGATGCCAAATCCCGATCCTTGTTATATCCTCCAAGCCTTCCATTCAAAAACATGGTTTTATTCCAACTCACTGTTTCCTGCCAGCTCTCCCATTCTAAAACCATGACCATATATTAGCCCCAGTCCCACAGGATTCGAATTTGCACAAAAGGCTTGGGGCTTTATCAAAAATCTTTCTGAGATTCCAATCGTATTGCGTTGATACCTTCTCCATAATTTTGTTAACAGCCACTTTCTCAAATCTGATTCCTATTTCATAAACCTCTATTGACTTTGTCTGTGCCCATTAATTTCAGTCCAATATTTTCTCTAAAACATTTTAGTTGCTAATTTCATTCTATTCCCTTTTTCTCAGCAGACTAAATTTCCCTAGAATTGGGAGGAAATGTTATTTTTGCTTTTTTTTTTGTGAAGGCATAACTGAAGTACTTGCCCCATTAATCCGCTATTTCCCTGTCCTCAATTATCTGATAAAGAATGGAAGGAAGCTGCCCCTTCATCTCTTAATTTTGTCATTGACGTATTTTCAGAAGATATTACAAGTTCACTCATATACAGTTTGATAAGATATTCTTCAGAAATCCATCAATTCCTATCTTAAGCTACTGAATGATTGACCTTTCACAGCCATACAATCGCAGAAGCACAGACTCTGCACTGACAGAAATACAGCACGGTCTACATTAGCCCGACTTTCCAACACAAAACTCGTCGCTGTGAATCTTATGGCATTTCAAGTGCACAACCATGTATTTTTTAATGGTTTTGAGGTTACCGTAACAATTCCCCTCTCACGAAGTGCATCCCAGACCCCAACATACTTTGGGTGAAAAACAGTCCCCAAATTCTCACTAAGCCTCAAACCCTTCACTTAAAAAGTGTGTCCCTTTCACTAAAAGGGCCAACTGCTGTCTGTCCACCCCGTCCATGTCCCTCGCAATCTTATCCTCCTGATTCACGTCCCCCTTAGTCTTCTCTGCTCCAAACTAAACAACCCGAGCTTATCCTGCCTCTCTCCAAAGCTGATATGCTCCATCCAAGGAAACATCCTGGTGAATCGCCTCTACACCCTCTCCAGTGCAATCACATTCTTCCTGTAATGTAGCTCCCAGAACTACACACAGTATTCCATCATGGCTAACGAAAGTTCCGCATAGCTCTTATAATCTATGTTTCGATGTGTGAAGGCTGCGTTTACGCTCCCGTATGCTTTCTGAAATTGTGTGTTACCCTGTCCAGCCACAGTTAGGGATATGTGGAGAAGCACTCACTGAGCTTCCTCTTGTTCTGCCATTCATTTAGTCCTCCGCTGCCTGGTTCCTTCTTCCAAAGTGCATCACCTCATATTTATCAGGGTTACATTCCATCTGCCATTGATGTGACCATCTGACCATTTCATCTGTATCTTCCAGCAACGTAAAGCCTTCCTCCTCACTGCCAACCACCCGGCTAATCTTTGTATCAAACACAAACTTACTTATGGCACCCCCCACCCCTCGTCCATATTCACAGCTGCATCCTTTATGATAAGGTTTAAAATCAGGAAACACCAGCTTATAGTCAACAGGTTAATTTGGAGGCACGAACTTTCGAGGCGCTGCTTCTTCATCAGGTGGTTGTTCACTTTGATGAAGCACTTCGAAAGCTAGTGCCACCGAATAAACCTTTGGACTATAACCTGGTGTTATGCAATTTTTAGCTTTGACCACCCCAGTCCAACACCAACACCTCCGAATCATACATATTAAGAGACACAGCACTGATCCCCGTGGTACTCCTTTGGACACTAGCCTCCAATTGCACAAACAGCCTCCTACCACCACCGTCTGTCTCCTACCACTAAAGTTGATTTGGATGCGACTTGGAAAGTCACTAATGAGTCCTACCTGTTCCCTGGTTATTCTGTTCCGCTGGACACACTTGGAGAATATCTGGAGATTCTCACTAATCTTGCCTGCCGGTAGGTTTCCATGCCCCTGTGTTAATTAGTCCCCTCCAAGTGAAGAATTTCCACCATATTGCAGTCTTAACTGGCCTGTCCCAGATCCTGCCATTATTTGCCTTGGATGTGGAATAGACAGCGAGGGAAGCGTTCTGTTAATTTCCAACTTGTCAGATGTTTTGTGAATTTTCTAAATTTCACTGTGACCCACCCCACACTTTTGAAACTCTAGAGAACACAGGCCGAGTTTCCTCATTAGGCAATCTCACCATCTGAGGGATTTATCTGGAGAATTTCCACTGCACTTCCTCTGTGGTCAGTATATTCTTTCTGAGATTCGGTCACAAAAACTGTACGCAATACTCCAGCTACGGTCCCATCAACACACTGAGAAACTGCTTCAACATGTCTTTATATCAATATTCTGATTCTCTTAAATGAAGTTGATACAAACTTTAAATTTCCACTTAGGTATATTCCACCAAATAACCTTTACATTGATTGCATTTACGAATTCACTAAGATCTTTTAGAAACCCTTCCGAAAATCCAATATATGCCACTTCTGCTGCTTCCCTTTTATCTATGCTGTAAGAAACAACTTCAAACAATTCCAAAGTTTATCAAGTATGATTTCTCTAACAGAAATGCATGCTGATTCTCTCCATTGTTGCTGATAATTTCTAAATAGCAAAAATATCATCCTGTGTAATAGATTCCAAAAGTTTCACTACAAATGTCAAGTTAATTGGTCTGCTGTTCTTCACACTATGTATGTTACCCTTTGTAGCTGTTTGGATTCCTTCCATTCAGCTATAGTGCTTGAGTCACGTTTATCCACAATAGTTTCCAGACTCTGCAGAATGTACAGGAAAATAAAACACAGTCATCGACAGTGCAATTAATACTACTATTGGTGATTTATTTCTGATGTTTTGATAGGACGTACATCTGTTTCATCAGACTTAGCAATGTTCAATCCTGCTCCATTGTTCAAGTACTACCTTGTTATTGATATGAATTGACTTTATGTCTTTAGCTCCAGGAGTCCGATATGATCACTTGGTATTACTGGGAGATTTTCTGGAAGACATGAAGACAGATGCAAAGTGACTGGTTGTTTTCTTGGCCATTTCCCTGTTCTCCAAAATGACCTCTCCTCTCCCGATTACAAATTTTCACGTTTGGTCGTGCTTTTATTTTGTTTCCTTTGAAATATAGATCGTAGATTGATGCAGTCTTTGTATTCCTGTTCGTTAGCAGGTATGTTCTCTTTTTGATTTCCTTTTCAGTTTCATGGCCTTTTCGCATCGTTAATTTCTGAGAGTTCTCAGGTTTCCACAACAGTTGGAATTCTTCTGAAGTTTCTTCTATGATTAACATATTTTCTAATTTGTTATGTTAACCATCATTGAGTCACTTTCTCACTCTTTGGTGTTTGTACTTGAAATAAATAGACGTATGAACATAGAACATAGAACATAGAAAAATACAGCGCAGTACAGGCCCTTCGGCCCTCGATGTTGCGCCGACCAAATCCTACCTAACCTACACTAGCCCAATAACTTCCAAATGCCTATCCAATGCCCGCTTAAATGACCATAAAGAGGGAGAGATCACCACTGCTACTGGAAGGGCATTCCATGAACTCACAACCGCTGCGTAAAGAATCTACCCCTAACATCAGTCCTATACCTACCACCCCTTAATGTAAAGCTGTGTCCCCTAGTAACAGCTGACTCCATGAGCGGAAAAAGGTTCTCAGTGTCTACCCTATCTAAACCCCATCATCTTATAAACCTCTATCAAATCTCCCCTAAACCTTCTTTTCTCCAATGAGAACAGCCCCAAGTCCCTCAGCCTTTCCTCATAAGATCTTCCTACTATGCCAGGCAACATCCTGGTAAACCTCCTCTGCACTCGTTCCAATGCCTCCACATCCTTCCTATAGTATGGCGACCAAAACTGCACACAATACTCCAGATGAGGCCGCGCACCATTGTCTTATACAACTGCAACATGACCTCAGGACTCCGGAACTCAATTCCTCTACCAATAAAGCCCAGTACACCATATGCCTTCCTCACAGCACTATTTACCTGGGTGGCAACTTTCAGAGATATGTGTACATGGACACCAAGATCCCTCTGCTCATCCACACTACCAAGTAGCCTACCATTAGCCCAGTAATCCATCTTCTTGTTCCTCCTAACAAAGTGAATCACTTCACACTTAGCTACATTGAATTCCATCTGCCACCTTTCTGCCCAGCTCTGCAACCTGTCTATATCCCGCTGTAACCTGCCACATCCTTCTTCACTGTCCACAACTCCACCGACCTTTGTGTCATCCGCAAACTTGCTCACCCAGCTTTCAAGCCCCTCCTCTAGATCATTTATAAAGATGGCAAACATTGGTATTTTCCAGACTTTGCATTATTTCTAAAAAAACTCCTGGTCCTGAACAGTTATATTCAGGAACACCACAGGAGGATAGCAGGGGATAGAGAAGAAATTGCAGGAGCACTGCTTGGCTCTTTTCTATCATCGCAGGCCAACGAGTAAGGTCCTGGACGACTGGAGCGTAGCGAATGCTGAGCCTGTATTCAAGAAATGCTGCAAAGATAAACCTGGGAACTCCAAGACCAGTCATCCTAAAAGCTAGTGGGTAGGTTATTTTAGAATTGAATATACATGCATTTGGAAAGACAGGGTGTGGTTCGGAGTAAGATTAGAATGATGCTGGAAAAGCCGAGAGGTCAGGCAGCATCCGAGGAGCAGAAAATTGATGTTTCGGGCAAAAGCTCTTCATCAAATTCGGCACGGGAGTTTGTGCAAGGGAGATCATGACTCACAATTTTGTTGGAGTTCTTTGGTAAAGTGACCAGCAACATTTAGGAGGTCAGGGTGGTATATGTAGTCTAGATGGATTCCAATCAAGCCTTCCATAAGGTTTCACCTGGTACGCCGCTCTGGAAGGTTCGATCACATGGAATTGAAGGGAGCTGGCAATTTAGGTACAACATTGCCTTGATGGTCGGAAGGAGAGATTAATAATGGAAACATGCTGGTCAGACTGGAGGCCTGTGAATAGTGAAATGCCTCAGGGGTTGATGCTGGGACCACTACATATTACATATATCTATAATTTACAAGAAAATGTACAGGCATGATTTGTAAGTTTGAAGATGGCACTAAAACAAGCGGCATCATGGAGAGTGAGGAAGGTTATCAGAAATTTCAGAAATTACAGCAGTATCTTGATCAGCTGGAGAAGTGCTGAGAAATGGCAAATGGATTTTAATATTGATCAGTGCAAGTTCTTGCATTTTAGAAAGTCAAATCATGGTTGGAGTTTCATGGTGAATGGTTGGGTCCTAACGGGTGTAATGGGTCAGACGGATCTTGGAATTCAGGTGCATGGTTCTCTGAAAGTTGATTCCGAGGTAGACAGTGAATTGAGCTTTTGGCACACTGGCCTTAATCGGTTTATATCACTGAGCATTGAAATTTGGGAGTTATGTTGCAGTTATACAGGATGCTGGTGAGGCCATATTGGCAGTGTTATGTTCAGTTTTGTTAACTTTGCTATAGGAAGGATGTTATTAAACTGGAAAGAGTGCAGAAAAAATTACAAGCATGTTGCCAAGGTCTTAATAGTCTGAGTTATAGAAAGAGGTTGGACAAGCTAGGACTTTTTACTTTTGTGTGCATGAGACTGAGGGGGGAATCATATTGAGGTTATAAGATCATGTCAGGCATGGATAGAGTGAATGCACACAATCTTTTTTTCCTAGAGTTTGGTAATCACAGACTAGAGGGCATCAGTGTAAGGTCAGAGGGGGCAGAATAAAAGGGAACATGTGGAACAACTTTTTAACACGGGCTGTTATGCATATGGAATGAGAAGTGGTTGAGGTGGATACGTTAACAAGATTTAAAAGGTATTTGAACAAATACATGGATAGGAAAGGATTAGAAGGGTACGGGCAATGGCAGGGAAATGGGGTTAGCAGGATGGATACTTGGGTCGGAATGGATCAGTTTGGGATGATGGGCCTGTCTCCGTGCTGTCGTACTCTATGGCTCTAACAACCATTGCTTGTCTCCCACTGAATGTTATATTGTACTTTCCAAATTCACTGAAGATGTCTTGACACTCTAGCCTTCAGTCTTCCATGATGTTTGACTAGAATATTTAAGCATTCTATATTGTATACAGACACCTTGTAAAATGCATCTTATAAATGCCATTATCCCTTAAAAAGCTGCTTCAGACCAAGGTTAATAATTCATCATTCTGGCCATACAACATCAAATCCAAAATAACCTGCTCTCTACTTTGCTTCACAACATACTCTTCAACCCACCTCATATACACTTGCAGAACTTGTTTTCACTGCTTCAGCTGTCATAGTTAACGCAGCTTAGATACAACTTGAGACCATTCAATAAGACTGCGGTATCCACAAAACTTGCTTATCTAATTTCCAGAGCACGTGATGCTCAGATTTTCTGCTACCGTTTTGGTTTCAATATATAACACACCAATATTAGCTTCTCTCCTTGCTGCTGTAAACTGTACCTAAACTGATTCTCTGGAAGCTGAGGACAGGTCTGTGTCGTTATTAGTGACCGTCTTGGACAAGACATTCAGGGATGCTCACGTCGACGCTGAGATGATCTGAAGAAATGTCCCACAATACTGACAAGCAACAATATCTTCCTCGCTCTGTTAGGATAAGAGTTACCATATACTCTCTGCTCCCTCACACTCACTGATATCTGTTATATAGCACCTACCACCGAACAAGGTTCATGCTCTGTCTCCAAATAAGGCTCAAGCACTCCCACTCTCACTCTTGAATTCAGCAACTAATCATACTATATGGATTCAAAACTGTCGACTGACCACATTCCAGACACCTCACAACTCTCCCCCCACCCCACACCAGCACATCAGCCGTGTCACCCATTCCCAGTCCCACT